>NC_080445.1:12052260-12229760 GCF_028018845.1 Melospiza georgiana
CCTTGGCACACAGGGCTCTGCCGCCCAGCCTGGGGGGACACAGGGAGCACCATCAGCGAGATGGACCTGCCAGCCAGGGACAGCTTCCACTGCCAGTGTCTCACATATTTCCCATAATCAAACCATTTTCATTTGCTCTCAGGTGTCGCATAGACCAACAAAAGCAATCTTGTAATTACAGCGCTGTCTTGAATACGAGGGCTAATGCAGCAAACAAGGTTTAACAATGCCCTTGATAGCTCTTAAAATAAAAAAAAAAAAAAATTGGTTTTTAGCCTTATGTGAACAGTAACCACAGACTGGTCTCACTCTCTGTAACTACCTTATTTTTCAGATACGTGTACAAACTTCCTTTTTTTTTGAAAGGAGGACAATTGTTCTATTTTATCATCATGTATTTGCTCCTCCACAAGCAGAATCTGATTAGTGGATTCTGAGCTAACCAGCTGAGGGAAAGCTGAGAAAGGAATGTTTCCATGGCATATGCAATCCTCCACCACCCACTACTGTGGGTCCTGGATGTGAGGCAGAGAAAAGGACCAAATTATCTGCACTACACATTCCCACCTACCCAGAGCCATCTTCAAGGAGGGAGCAGAAATTACCGTAGACAATAAATCCTTAATTCTCCATCTCACTGAGCCAACATTTCCCAGATTATGAGGCATTCCTTTCATATGGAAATCCACAAATCACCTCCTGTGTCAACTATGCCTACTAAAGTGCTCAGCATGGAAAAGACAGCCTGAACATCCCTGTCTCTGACTCTCCGCACAAACATAGGGCCACACACTCAGAGAAATCAAATGCCTTCCTTCTCCAAGAATACATAACCACACATCTTGATGGAAAAAACCAAAAAGTAGAAAACAGTTCAGTAAGAACAAACTTCTAAGTGTAAAGGTGCTCATATTCAGCATTTTGAATTAGACTTTTTTTTTTTTTTTTCCAGCAGGAGTACAGCATTTTCAGCAAGTGTAAGAGTATCTAAGTTCTTATAAGGCATTCTAAAGCCTGGATGTTTCACTTCAAAGTGCAGCCATCATAGCTGAATGCCTTCAGTTGTACTGCCCTGTTTGCTTAGTAAATCCAAATTCCTATGAAGGGATAATACATTAAAAATGAATGAATTTATTTAAGCACCCCAAGTTCATGAGTGTGGGCTCTGTATCTCACCCCACAGCTGTGTTTGCTTTAGACTTGGGTAGAAAAGTCTTCATTGCAATCAGAGGGATACATGAAATTCCAGGGGTAGCAGTGTGTTAGGCAATTGCTTTCTTCAAGACCTGGTCTAAAACTCAGGAATATGTGTGTAAAAGGCTTGTATAAAATACATTAGTTCCTCTTTTACTTCCAAAGCATTGATGAGTAAGGGATTAAATTTATATATCAATTCTATTTAAATACTTGGTATCTAAGAACACCTGTCTTTAGAAATTACCCAACAAAGGAAATGGCCAATTCCCACTGGAAAAGGAAGGGAAGGAAAGCAGCTCACATCAGTCTATGCTGGATAAAGGACTTGGTGACTCTCTGAGCTGGAAAAGCAGTTTGAGACTTCTTTGAGCAGGTTTGACACTGATCCCACACTCTGCAGCCTCTCTGGTAGGAGGAACTTCCATAACCCTCAGCCTTGGAACCCTCTACATAAGGATGCAAACATAATTTGGGGATTTGAAATACTCATTAAGAGAATCCCTTGTGTCTCTTTCATCTGCCCTGAAGAGAAGGAGACACTGCTGCTATATGTCAATTTTTAAAGTCTGAGAATTTTGAATATCATTGTGATTTTAATTCTTCCCAGCCAAATTTCATTCTAACAGTAAGAAAGCATCTAGGAAGGGAAAACAATTAATTTAAAGGTAGACATGCTTCCTTCATGGCCTTAGTGACATGCAAGAGGATTTAATGCTTTAATGACATGATTATTACTTTTATGTCAATGGGAATTAGTATATTTCCTTTGTTTTTCTTTTTTCCTGATTATCTGGCATTGCTGCAATTCTGAGCAAGGGCTGTCAATCTATATCTGTAAAAAATAGAATTAATTTTGGTCCAGTGGTAGGGCTGCATTTTGCCTCCATCCTGCCTCCCATTCCTGCAGGACCCTGGGCTGTGTCCCTTTGCCTCTCAAACAAAATCCAGCAGGCCACCTAGGATGGCATCAAGTAGCCAAAATGCAAGGGCCTCTTGTAAGGAAGGACCAAGCCTGAACACCCAGGGCTCAGCCTGTATTAAATTATTACTGCATTTAAGCCAGCTCCTGAAGTAACTGGCAATTTACAACATTGATGCAATATATCATGTTGCTAATGATATTATTATATCAATATTCAACAGAAATCTTGACCACTGATGGGAAAATATGGATAAACATGCACATTAAGCAATTTCAAAGGATGAAAATATGACTGTTTCAACCCAGTATTGACTTCTGAGTGCATTTTTATTACACTTTTTCCAAAGCAGCAATGACTTATTGTCAGTGTTTTACATTGCTTTTTCCATCCTTGTATATAAACCATGTCTCTTTTCTTAAAATAAGAGTTGTGAAGAAATCCTAATGTAAGAACTGTGACCAAAGTTAATCCTTGCTCCTTAAAAAGAATGGTTTATATTTATATTATAATAATGCTAAAGCTTTTACTGTAATATTAACATAGAAATGTTATTGCAGAATTAGTGATGCTTATATTCTTGTTAAAACAACAAACACTTGTTTTTCTTTTACAGGATATTGAAATTCCACTTAAAAAATGTAAATGTAAAAACAAAATAAAATGTAAAAGGAATACTTCCAAATCTTCTGTAAAAGAAAATATATAAAATTTAACTGCACGATTTTCATTTCTGCACACTCCTGAATACACTTGACATATGTAAGCACAAACATGGATGAAAATATTTCCAAAGGGGAAAGAACACATGCTCAGATATTATCTGGGAAAAAGATGCATTGAAATTCCTCTGTGATGAATAGACTTTTTTTTTCTCCTCAGGGTGACCTCTACCTTCAGAATATGATGGTTTTATTATGATTAATAAATTTCATTTCCACAGAGGAAAGGAACAGTGTCAGCTTAAACTTAAAGCAAGTGGGTTTCTTTTTAAATGCTAATTTTTAAACACGCCCTTGCATGACACCAAATTTAGAAGCTCAGAAGGTTAGCAGAATAGATTCTGATTTCCAGGCTGAAAATAGGAAGAAGGATTTAAACTGTATTGTCACACTGCAAATCAGTAAGCTGCTTCAGTCCCACACACGCTGCTTCACTTACTCACGGCTATGCCAGCCTGCTTACTCCTCATTACAATTAGTGGCATTTAAATGCTTTGTGATCATTTACACTGCAAATTATCATTCTAGGTAAACAACTTACTGAAATTTAGGACCTGCCAATGGTGAGGTGGTGAATAAATTAATAGTCAATGCTATTCTGTGTGTATTTTACAGGATGATAAAACAAAGTATCCAAAGCAATATGCACAAATTCTTGTCTCAGAACACAGCTGATGAACAATTTTGATGCATCACTAACTAGAACAAGGTATGCTCCTCTATTTTCCACTGTATCTGGGACAAGCATTCAGGACATCATGGGAAAAAATATGTTTGCTAACATACTGACACTGGTTCTTAAAAACTGGACAAACAACTTCCTGGGAAATAAGTGAGAAAAAACCCCAGTGTAGCCATGCTAACTTCTATAAATGTAGCCATAAGCCATCCACCAATAGATGGCATGGTCTTTACTTATGCTATGCCTTAATCTCTTCAATCATTTACAGCAGAGGGTTTCAAAATGCTAAAATACTACATAAAAGGACAATTTGTTGTTCATTGATGAAATTTTTATAAAAAGTGATTTATAAAGGGAAATGGTAGGATTTATTTTTTCAGGGCCTTGGAAGGGAGTATCTTTCTAAATAATCAGTAGTAGGTGTTGCTGAAGTCTCTAAAAATTGGGAAATTCTGTGCCTCTGATCATAAATGCCATTTCAGGATTTTAAATTCTTTAGTAGTATGGCTGCATTTCCATACACATCTGGGACAGACAGTGGAGCTCCAATACTGGAGACATTTAGAAGCTCCTAAATAACATACACACTAACTAATAAGGAAAAATTCACCACATAAAATATGAACCAAGTTAACACACTTTCCTCAAGTGATTTGAGAAGTATAGAAGGAGAATATCCAAGAATTTGATACACTTATTTTACTTATTATTAACTGCCCTCCATTTTTCCAAATCTAATATTGCTGGAGGAACTACAGAAAATTATGAACCTGTTTAAGAGCTATAAAGAGAGGAGTTAAAACTTGCTCACTACTTCAGATCAAACTCTGACCTCAGCCATATTACAAGCAAATCCTGTGTGCCACTGGGAAGCTCATCTTTCTAACTTTTCCCCAATACCATCCACTCTTTACCCACTTTATTGCAATTGAACAATCAAGTAATAAAATTCCTTCTGGAAGGAATACAAGGAATGCAAGGGTAACCTGGCCTTAATCCCACATAAATCCAGAAATTATTCCAATAACTAACTTGGTGCTCTTCCTCTTGGTCACAGAACTAGAATGATCCCAAGAGCGATGACACCAGCAGCACAGCTCCTCCCTGTGCACACCAGACACACACCACACTGCTGATCATTATTTTGGGCTCAATGGGTCAAACCTGTGCAGCAGGGGTAGGTAGCCCTTTAACCTAAAATTCATCCCACTGTGGTAGGATGGTGTCTGCTTGTGGTGTTCAAAGATTGTGCAAACAATGAATTAACTTTATTTTAGATATTAACACCAAGGACTGTGGGCATTTCAGGCACCTGATAACCAACAGGTCTCTCTCTGCCTCAGAAGGCAATGGACAAAGATGTCTCTGAAGTTTTTACTTAAGATCAAGAAAACTGAAATCTGCTGATAAAAACAATTTCCAGGCATTTGCCTTGATTGGAAAGGTTAAGAATGCTGAAATTCTCCTTGCCAAGTGTCGGATGCACGCTATCAAACGCTGAGGTCACTGTACAAGGCAGGTCCATCACATACTTTATTCATAGCATCCTCCTCTTCCATGACCTATAATGTGCTACAGATTTGTGATGTGGAGCAGAGAAAGAATTGGGAAGTGACAGGCAGCACAATAAAGAGTGAAACTTCAAGGTGTACTGCACGGCTGAACTCCTGGGTGCCTGCAGAGCCATAAGGGATTTTTATCACTACAATACTAACACATTCCTAGGTTTTCTCAGAGATAAGAAACTTGGCCAGGGTCTACCATGGGTACAGGGCAATAATGAAAGGTTTCCATGAAAAGATGTTCATAAATATGTCATTGATGAAATATTAAAAGCATTGTTTACTTTTTCCTGCAAGTTGGGGAAAAGAGAAAGTAGAGAAGCCTATGCAGACTTTTCTGTAGAGATAAATTTCCAATCCTTGGCTGTTTACTTATGTATGTCACATCTCAGTTTGGCCAGTTAATTTCCTTGCTAATTGACAGGCATGTTTTGCAGAAGTTCCACTGATGCTCAGATGTGGTTTTAATTTTGCTTCTGTTTGCTAGCCTGTATCTTCTTTTAAAATTTGTGAGATGTTTGCAGCCAGCCAAAGCTGAGCTGCCATCTTCTAAAACATTTCAATGAACATGACTGATACTGGTTAATTTTCAGAAACATAGAAGGGTAACAATCACCAGAGCGGGTGACTTTCTCCTAAGCTGATGCTGGATAACTGCAAACTGGAGCAATCCTAAGCACAAATCTCTCTTAAGAGCTCTCATTTAGTTTCAGTCTTGCTGTGTGGATTCACACCAGGGTGGGAATTGAAGCTGATGCCTAGTCAAAAGTCAAACAGAATTCTATGCACTTTCTGTGTAGCTTCTAGCCAAGAAACTTAGATTTTTTTGTAAACTTGATTTAAAAAAAGCCACTGGGAAATCTTAGGCTTGCCATCAGGTGACACCTAAACCCAACTCTATTCCAATGAAAAGAAAGCATTTCTTAGGTCTGTAAAACACTTTCTTATTACTATTGCTGTTATATTTAGGGCAATAAAGCTTGAAGACATTCTTACCAGTGCAATAATAAATATACTGGGTACATTATTTATAAAATTTTAAAGCAGTCTTTTGTGATCAGGTATAAAGTTCTGCAACCATAGCGTTGTTTTATGCGTTATTTATAGCATTGTTTTATTTATTTGCAATATGATAATCTCAAGATATTAAAACTGAATCTTTGCTCATTTAATGGACTTGTATACAGGCATCCATACATGCACACACACAAATCATCTTTCATGTGCTCTATTTTTAGCCTACCAGAGAAAAACCAATCTAATTGCTTCATTAAAAACCAGCCCAGGAGATGCACACGTGCCTACAGGCACTTGTTGAGGAGAAACACAGATTATTCACTATTTCTGTTATCAAAGGAGCTTCACATTGCAAATCCTCCATTTACAAATGACAGGACCTCAGCTTTCCTTAATCTGGTGGTGCTGTCACGTTTGAGCAGCCATGCGAACTGACCCAGAACCGCGAGCACCGGCCAGGCAAGCTGGCACACAGACACTGACAGCCAGGGCTGACAAAAAGGGATTCATCAGGCCTCATCAAAGGACAACAGAGCATAATCAGAGTGTTTACTGATTTTTATCAACTGGCCCAATGGCTGAACATCTTCAGCACGCAACTACCCAGAGCAGTAAAAGCTGTGACAAATGGAATTCCGTATAAGGAACTATTTATAGCAGCAGTAAATGCAAGTTTAAACTGCCAACATAAAGGACACTTAAATTTATAGAAGAAGTTTAATTTTGTGCATTAGTGCAACATTTCCTAGTCTTTCCAGAGCAAAAACTTCACTATCTGCCATTTTTCACAGGCAACAGCAGTACAGCCTTAAATAAATACTAGAACAGAAACCATACAGATGCTCCTTCATCTTCATTTTTTATTTGATTAGCAGAAGAGCATAGCATAATAATAAAAGCCTCTCACAGAAAATGGTTATTTTTCCAGACTGCTTCATGAAATGAAGTCAAATCCATTGGCAGCAATAGTAAAAGGGAAGAACCTCTCTCAACTGAGCATATGTCTTCACACAGTAATTCTAACAGGCTGAAGAAACACCTCTCAAGCTGCATTCTTCCAAAGAGTTTGGATTGAATTCTTTCAAATTCCATTCTAAGAGGATGATCTAATCACTGTCTCCTTCCAGACACACGAACAGGTCAATGAGATGCATGCAAATTTGTCTGGCAAAATTTTGACCAGCTACAATTATTTATGTACCCACCCTGGCAGAGGTAGGATTGCCACAACAGGCACTGCAGCTATTCTAAGCCCTTCACCAAACATTAATTTGTTTTAAATCAGTATCTCCATATTTGCTATTGTTCAATGAATTCAATTTGTGGCAGTGTTAGTGCTGACAGGTTAATGATAGTATACAGGGAAATTGCAATGACTGGAGCAATTGCATTTGTTAAAAATGGCCAATATTCTCTTCAAATATTTCAATAGCACAAACCCCACGGTTTGCTTATTGAAGCTGCTTGCTTTTATTCAACATCTTTCCTGCAGTTATGAAGTTAAACCTTTCAAAATGTTTAATCTATTTTGGAGACTGTATCTTTCTCCAAATGGAGGTCAATAACTTAATTTATGACTGTCAACTTCTAAAGCTTTATAAAGCATTTCTTTTGCTTGCATGCAGACACACACACAGAGAATCCTTCCTCCTGGGACTGATTCTGCTCAAAAATGTAAATAAATACAGTCACAATTGGACAGGTGTTATATCCACTTCCACCATACTTCATTCCAAATTCAGCTTTATAAAAACCCTTGCCTTTCTCTCTGTTATTTCAAAATCATAAACTGCAAATACACTTGGGAGAAAAATAATACCAAGCATGCATCAGCACTGGATTTTTTTTTGCTTCTACATAAAGGCTGGATAATAGTTAAAAACTGGAAGAAGAGAGAGAGAGAGATAATATAAATATAAAATAATAACCCTGTCCCGTTTTTACACAAAAAAACATAAAATGTCATTTGCAGGTACATCTGAGAATGCAAAAGACACTAAAAACGCTTTTTCTTTCCAAACTATGAATTTTGATGCTACCAAATCTAAAAGAGGAAAAAGAAAAATAGATTGAGCACCGATTTGAAAAATTCACTAAGAATGCTAAAGCTGCAAAATTAACAATGTTCTGTAACCAACAAGTAAATAAGCCACAGGTTTATTCTGGGTCTCATTCTGATCTATCCAGAGACTGACAGGGCAGCTGCCCATTGCCCCCATCAGACAAGAACCCCAGGATTAATTCTCCCCTATGCAGCTATAGTCAGGAATTTGCTAAAGGAAGGTCCTCAGAGATCCTTGTCAAAATTCCATCATCAAACCAAGAGGAGTTTCTCATAGTTTCCCTGTCTCTGTTCTAGTTCAGATCTGCTTGCAAACCCTTTAATCATGTCTGCCAGAGAAGATCTATCCCAGAAGTGCAGAACTTCTCCTCTGAACAGTAATTATTTTTAGCCTCAGAATGCACTGGATGCAATGAAGAGTGAAATGCTTTTAAATTTCCCATGGAAGGATCCCTCTGTCAGACAGCTGAGGAGGTTTCCCTCTGTAATGTGCATTCAGGAACAGACAGAGATGCACAAATAGAAATGTGTTTATGGAAACAAATTGCTCATTAACACATTTATCTACTCAAGATTACTTTATGCCCAAATAAAAACAGATACCATGTGGCTGAGGGCTAAGTATCCTCTGGCAGGAATGATGAAGGATTGAGAAGAAAAGAGTGAATATTACCAGCAGAACCACCCAAGACCTCCCATTTCCAATTGATGATCAAGTTCCAACCAAAGCTTTGCTTGTTATATATTACTACTTGAAATCCACAAACATACCCATCCTTTACAGGGAGGCAATACAAATGTACAAATACTCACATTTCAAACATTGAGCATGTTTATAAGTATCTTCACTTGATATAAACTTTATAAACACAGTAGAATTACTGTCATTGAGCTTAGGAGCACTAAAAAAGCACTATAAAATCATACTGTAGGTGTTTTGCATGCATCTGAAAAACCACAGGAAGGTTAGTTTTGGTTCTCAAAGTATCTCTATGTTTACTCCATGTATTAAAGCATAAAACATCAGATAATCAAAATAGTTGAAAGTCAACTTACAAATCCAAAAGACCAAATTCAACTTTAGCAATTTGAATCACAGGAATACGGGCTAGAGAATTACTTTTTTATGAAGCCAAAAGTCATTTAAATTCTATTACTGAAACTTAGGTATATAAGAAACAGCAGGTACAGGTTTTTCATCACCTTTCTCCTTCATACTTAGTGCAAAAAAAGTCACCTATATTCACCTGTGATGGATGTCTTTATCAAATGCTCAAAACCATGCCTAGCAAAAATACCTTATTGTTGAATCAATTCAACATAGGTGATCAACTGGTAAACTGAAAAGTTTCAATAAGTACACATATAGATCCATTTCCTTTTATGTAAAGTTCACTGAAGGCACTTATAAATTAATTTTATATTTTATATAAATAATATATTTTTAATTGGAATTCTAAAAAAGTAATATATGGAATATCTGAAATAGTCTTGGGAACTTAAACTGTGCCTGAATTGAGAGAGAAAAATTTCTTTACTAGAACAAGAATTATTGCTTAGAAGGGTTAACTTTGCAAAACTGGACCCACAGACCCCACATCTATCTCAAAAATTCCATGTTTAAAAATTGCTAAAATAAATATTTTATTCTTACTTAGCAAAGATTAGATTTACAAATCAGCAGCCTCCCTACCACAGCTCACTTCAATGAAGAGCTGAGCAGGAAGCTCAAGTGAAATAACCAAAGCCAAAATCCAGGTTGAGTGATATGAAGAATGTGACAAATGTTGGCTTCTCAAAATGTATTTACTTCATAATTTATAGGGCTTAGAAAAATCTATCTTAAATCAGGTTTTACTACAGAAGAACTTTTCAGATTACCACCAAAAGTGCTACATAGAGATTAGGACAATTTTAGCATATTTGGGTTTATCTATTATCATCTTTTCTATAAATAAATGTTCTCTATTTGTTTCTATGTAGATAATCATAAACAGAAATCTCATCACCTTTCATTTATTTCAGCTAATATAAAACTCTATCAGCAAACACCTCTTAATACCAACATTTGATTTCACACTATATACCCTTTCATCCTTCAATATGAGAAGTTCTATGCACTTGATTTTTGGCACAACAGTATTTGCAGAACAAGTCCCAGCACCATTACTATTTATTTTAGCCTTTTGATTTCTTATGTAGCAACATAACACCATCCTTACCTGAAATAAGACTAAGCTTGTTCAAACTCTATTGCTTAAAAGAGAGAAAACCTCTTGACATTATTGAATATATTTATAAAATATAAATAAACCTTTTAAAAACATTGTTCATTCTTCTGTACCCATGGCTTACAACATGATAGCATATGAGACTTTTTACTTACTAGAGAGCGATCCTCTGAGGGCACAGACCCTCTCTCCCACTATCTCATCCATAGGATAGACTTTGTGAGTGCTTTAGGGTCTGCAATACCCTCGTGGGCATCATTTTGCCCCCAACGAGTTGCAAAGAAAATTGTTACATCTATAGCACTTACAATGTCCTGCACATCACTAAGCCTTGGCTCTGCTCACCACTTCTCTTTGGTTTGACTTCTGAAAGTCACACTCCTGAAGCTTTTATCAGAAGGTTTAACACATCCTTACACACTAGGCCATGCCATAAACTGGAAACAAAACACCAAAGTCAGCAAAATAACCTAATGGCTTTTATAAGGCAGAACCTATAGGCTGAAGCTATAAATTCATTAAACTATCCCCAAGATTTATACACTACGGACTTTCCTAGGCTTTGTCTTACGATTAAATGCAGCATGTGAAAAAGGATATTGAGACCTGGATGGATGCATCAAGAAGTATCAATGATTGTTACCTGCAGAGGTGTTACAAGAAATTTCATCTGCTGCAACGAAGACGAATTGATTTCTGCAAGAGAAGATAAAATTCACAATACTGCTTGCTGACTGGGAAATGTGCTAGCTGCCAATTGACTTGATGTTTACAGATGGGGTAGGGGAAGGGTGCTTAACTTTAATGAATGTAGCAAGAAAAAGTGTTGAGTACTATAGAGTTTATAAGGATCATGAGGTAGACATGCTGGGATCTTTTAAATGAAATAATGGTGACATTTGGATATGGACTATGTACAAACTCTTGCATTGGAAGCTTCATGTTTAGTGTTACAGATATGTCAATATATTTATGAAGTCTAATAAAAATAAAACAATATATTGATATTAAAGGGCACTACTGCAAAATATGTAAAAAGCGCTTTTGAAAAAAAAATTAAATTGCAATTTACTTTGTGCTTCTGAAAGGAGGATATTGAAATTAAAATATTTTGCTTTTTCTATGTCTAATATGACTGCAATCAGAAAATTAATTTTTCTGCTATTTATTAAAAAAAATGACATAGTATATTCTCATATACTGTCATCCAAATACATAGAAAAGTCTTTTGCAGAATCTTAGGAGAATAAGCTAGAGATATAAGTAATTTAATATAAACCTTCTCTTGCAAAATTCTTTTTTAAGCCAGGTAACATAAAAAGAGAAACACTAAATGCACTAGTACTTCAAAATGCAGAAAACTTCATTATGGCACAAATCCTGTTTGTCCTTTCTGAAAACTAGGCAACCAGGATTTGTGTTGGTGGAAACCACGTTGAAGGATTAACATCCAATGATTCCTTTCTTGCACACACACAGCTGCCTCGGGGTGTTTGTGTGCTGGGCAGGGTTAATGAACCCCAATGCAGAGTTAACACTCGGCTGTGGTTTCCTCCCAGCCCCTGCAGTGCCAGGCACAGCCAAAACCTGACCCTGAGCTTTGCGCAGCCTTAATGCCAGCCTAGCAGCCAGGAGCCAAAGGATGCAGGCTAAGGAGTGCCTGGGCAAACAGCTCTGCAAGCTCTGGGTGCTGAGCATCCTGCTGGAAACACCATGCAGCAGCAAACGGCCTCAGGGGCAGCAAAACCTGCACGAGTGCAGCCCTAAGGCAGCAAAATCTATTTCTATTACTTCACCTCCAGTGTATCAAGAGATTTGAAATTCTCCTTTAGAAATCTGTGAACCTTGTTACTTAGAGGTTCACATTCCAAAGGGGGGAAAAAAAAAAATAAATCCAAACCAAAACAAGGGATCTGCAATCTGTACTGCAGGGACAGGGTTGCATAGTTCCAAAAGTAGATCATTGCCTCTGCCCTAGCAGAAATACTGACACTGGTGAGCTTAGTGATCAAATTGCACATTCTAGCATTTTCATCTGTTCATTAAGTTCAATTAACAGCTCTGCTCTTTATTTTGTCATCTGCAACAGTTTCAGGAGCTAATGAGATTTACCTAACAAGTAATGCTAAATACATGAATTAAAAAAAAACAAAAACAAAAACAAAAACAAACCAAAGAACAAAGGGGGATAAATTCTACATTATAAATACAGAGCTACTCTGTATTTTATAGGTAGCATAATTTTTCACTGTATTTACTGCTACCACCTCTGTGATAAACAGAAAAAAGTTAGATGCTTGCCTAAAAGAGCCAGTATTACCTGCTACTGTTTCACAAAAAATTCTTCTGATTCATTTCTGTGAAATTGTTAAACTGCCCTCTCATCTAAATTAAAATATCATTTTTCCTTAAATACTGCCTCTAAAGTGGTTACTGTGAAGTTCCTTTTGTTCCTCTCAGTTCAGAACACTGGAATATTTAGCCACAGAGTCTCTATTTTCAGATGCTAAAATACAGAATTATCTGCAAGAGTAATATGCTAGTACCTCCAGTAAGACCCCAGAACACTAATGCAATTTGTCCTTCAGAATGAAAAATATTATTTAAACGGTTCTGCCATCTTACTCTTTTTTTAACCAAGTCTTTGCTAATTGCTGGGAACAAAACTAATTAAAAAAATTAAATAAACCCAAAGTAATACCTCTTTAAAATAACAACTACTATAAACATCTCTTGTTATACTGCTTCATAGGAAGGAAATGTTTTGCTTCTATAAAATGAATTTCACAACTCCACACATAACTTTTAAAAGAATGAAGTTACATATTGGTCAGCATAGCAACTGTGAGAATGAAAATCCTTGAGGCTGGAGTCCCATAAACCAGTTCAATATTTTATAACTAATTAGGTGTTATTTGCAGCAATTCCTGGAAATTCTTAAGCACTTTGATGGCTTTAATGCTCTTACAGTGGCAGGATTTATTTAGCTGAATTCCATAATGTTGTTTACATAGACTCAGAGGGGAAATTGCTCATCAGAGGCATCCCAGATGTCCCAGCTGATGGCTACAGCAAGGGTTAATCCTCTCTGTGTAGCTGATGCCTACAGCAAGGGTTAACCCTCTGTGTGGGCAGCCCCAGAGGCTGCAGAAGGAGCCCTTAGCAGTGAAGCTGGCTCCGTGGGGCACCAATCCCTCCTGTCCTAAAGCAGGAGGGGAGCAGAGATGCCAAGGGACAGCTCACCCTGCCCAGTCCCCTGCAAAGGTGGAGTGTTCCCTTTAAAGGGCAATTCTCTGCACCAGCTCTGTCGAGCATATAAGGCTTGAAAATCTCACAAGGAAGATATGATGAAAATTCATGGTGCATTTTAGGCTGGTTTAGTGTTCCTCATCGCTGCTGCACTTTAAATGATACAAAAAGGTGCAGGAATTGTAAGCGGACCCAACTTTATTATACAATAAGCCCTGCTCAATTAAGATAGAGAATCACTTCCATAATTTAATTTGTGTATTAACAGTGAAAGTATAGGACCAAATTTTTACTGTTCACTGGTTAATACTTCAGATGTAAAAGAACATAGATTTAGATAAAAGAAAACTTTTTTTAAAATAAAATTTTAAAAGTTTTTACTGGCTGTGAGATCAAAAAAAAAAAAAAAAAAAAAAAAAAACAAACCAAAAAACGAAACAAACATGAAAAGATAACATGATAAATACATTGACCTGAATGTTGGATATATCCAGCCTTCCAAATACTCACACCCTGGGCTCAGTGCAATGCTTTTAAGTGCAGGAGTGGCACCTTTTGGCAGTCTGAGCTCTCTGATGTCTCCCAGACAGTGTGGGGCAGGAATCTGTGCTGCTGGGACTCCAAATGGCTGGGTTCCATCCCAGCAGCTCCTTCCCAAGGGCAAACTCTGCCTACTGCTGCTTCTCTCAAGCCCATAGATCAATTTTTATCTCTTCTAGCAAATTGAAAACTAACTCATTTTTTACCAGCATGGTAATAAAGATGGTTTTAAATTTTGAAAAAAAAAAATGTTTAAACATTTGATATATATCCTGAATTCAAACAAGAACAGAAGGGAAAGACAACAGAAGTACTATTAAGTGATTTAGATGTGCTTTCTTCCTTTGGGGTAGTTATTGAACCTGCATCACACCATCTTCAAAGGTTTGAATATGTTGTAATTTCCTCTGCTCCATTCCCTGTAGTCCCTTTGGCAGTAACAAATGTGTGCCTCCAGGGCCCCACATCTGACAGAATCCTCTCTCTTTTGGCACCTGCTCTTTCTATCCAGCAGACCTTTTCCATTTCCAATACATTACATGCTTGCTTTCTCTCTTCTTGAAAGTGTTTGGTGAAAACATGCCATACTATAGAATAAAGATTTTATATATATTGAGGGGTTTAAATTCTTTAATCACTGGAGCCTAAGCCTTGTCCTTTCTATGGCTGTCTAATATACACAAGCACTTCTGTGAAGAAACACTTGACCCATAAGTGATCTGCCCACTTTACTAATGGAAAATTCAGAACCTGGAAATGGAAGATAAGAAGAGATTCAGAGAATGGGTCTCAGACACTTGTTTTTATGACTTGGGGGGTGTAACTATCACGAAACACGATTCCAACCTAATTTCATAACAAACTGCTACCCTGAGTGCTTCCTCTAAAAGTTTCCATGGAGTCATCCCACCCTGGGGAAGGAGGAGCTACTCTGTGTCTGCACCAGTCCCCACTCTTTGAAAAGCACCAGCTTCCCACCCCCTTTCTCTCCTGCAGTCACTGGCCCTGCTGCGCCCAGGTGTTCAGAGCCTCCAGGTGTCTGGGAATTTATAAAGTTAGGTCATTAGTGGTCAAAAACCTGTGCAGGACACACGGGGCTCTCATCTCCCTAAAATGCTGTACAGCACTAGGACTTCTCACCAGTGTTTCACACAGCAAATGATTGAGAACAACAATTTGGCACACACCAAATTTCACCCGTGACTCCCAGAAGTTTCCAATCCCTCCTCCTCAGCACACAGAGCTTCCTTAAAATGGAATACTAGAGGTCAAAGGGGATTTTAAGAGATTAATCACACTGGCTCTAGGAAATCTGAATTGTAAAAGAAATTATAATCCACTAACATACAGTGATTATTCTTCATAGACCTGAATTCCTGGGCTTTGCTGACAAACTTAAGAAAACTAGAAATAATTTTGCCTAACACAGAAGTTCAGACCCCCACCCAAAAATACAGCAACTGCTGAAAATAGTGCAGAGCCCAGAACATCAGAATTTAGGATGAAGGCAAACACAACATTGAGCAGAAGTTACAGTGGGAAGGTTTAAACTATGTTTAATCAGTTGACTTCTCCTGGTAGGACCACCATGGGATTGACAAACAAAGCCAGTATTTAGAACTCAGGGGTCAGAATCTCAGCTGGTAAAATTGCTGCAGCTTAACCAAAAGCACTGACTTCCCTTTCTGGAGCTGCTCCACACCATATTCCCCAAGGATCCCATGCAGCAAGGGTTTTTCCCAGCAGTTATATGTGGTACATCTGTATATTTCTCCATTATATTATTAAAGCTATTGTAGATTTCCTTCGTGCTCTAAATGTTAAGACTTTGCTGCTTTTGTGAGGACTCTGATGTTGAGGGCTTTTTCACTATGAATTTCAATATAGCTGACTGCTGGCTCCTTGAATGATTTCTGCAATATTCAAGGATGGACAAAGTTCCCCTTTATAATAATTTTATGAAGTCCTTCCCAACTCTTTCTGCTGATGTCCTAAATTTAAATATCAAGGCAATCAAAGAATTTAAAGTTTTTAATATTAGCATAATAACTATAATTAGAAGGTTGATTTTGCTATTATCATGCTTTATATTCCCATTACTGTAAGATCAAAGTAAATTACTGCACCCATAGCATTTGAATCAACACAAAGACAACTAAACAACTTCACAGCCATACCTATAAGATATATGGAATAAAATAAGAATAGAACTACTAATAATTCATGTGGTATCAAGCTTCAACAACACTAAGAGTAACTTGTTTGACCTGATGTGCATTAGGAAGGTTATTAGACTAATTCCTTCAATGTCAGGTTCTTGTTCTCTGCAGAATTTCTTGTTCAACCTAACCAATGATGATGCCAAGACAGAGAGAAAGGCGTGGACATTTGGCTTTCACTGAGGTCCTCTGCTTTTTCCTTGAGTGATGCTTTCCCCATCACAAGACAATGCTCCCCTACATCCATCATTCCTGACCATTTCTTTCCTGAAATTTTAAGGCAGGCCTAGGAAGCAGATAAAAGAAAACCCTGACTCAAAAGAAACAAGTGCGGCTATTTCTATAACTACTGCTGCATAGCAAACACTACAGCTCATGAGCTCTTCCATCTGCCTGGGCTCAGCTGCCACTGCAGGAGGTGCTGTGTCCCCCTCACCTCCCCAGGCATCCCAGGGTGTCTGAAATGGCCCCACAGCCCTGATGCAGGCAGCTCAGCCCAGGCTTTCACTGCCCTGCCACATCCATCACTCTGCATTGCTCCCAGCTACGTCCTCTTTGTGCTCAGTACAGGACATTTCTGTGTGCTGTAGCCAATGACAGGATGTCTCTACCAAAATTCAGTGCCAAAGGCAGCAGGAGAGAGAAAAGAAACAAAATCTCTCATTAAGTTTTGTCCTGCTACCAATCACACAACTTCTTGACAAGAAATAATTTCTTTTGATACCAAAAAGTACTTTTGCAATTGCAAAAAAATATGAAAATAAAAAAATAAACCCCCAGCTCATCTAGAAACCAATGGAAATGTGCATCCCCAAGCCCAGTGATATGCCTGAATTATTTCATTTACTCAGAAACTAAAAAAAAAAACAAACAACCAACCCAAAAATCCAAAGGGATTAAAAATACCTAAGGGGAAAAATGGTCAACAGAAGGTGCTTTCTCATAACTTGTATTCTTATCTTAGGCTTTCCCCAGCAGATGGGCAGGCATTTTTATTTTAGCCCTGGTGTAGAACTAGCTAAACAGTCCACTCAAATTCTGGAACAGAGATTCCTTTTAGCACAGTCCAACAGTGCTGCACAGCAGATTGGAGGAATGTCCACCCTGCACTCAGGGTGGATACAATAATTCTGCCCTGGCAGTGACTTGGACACAAACACCCCCTTTCTGTCCTTCCATCAGCCCTCAGGATAAAGAAAATTTCTACCAAACACATGCAACCTTCCAACTTAGTACTGTTGTAAAAAAAAGCAACCCTTATTTTTAATATATTGCCACAATGTGGACAACTTCTTGCATCAAAACCAGTGGGAAAATCTGTAGGTCTCTCAACTTTCATATTTTAGATCTACAAATTTTATTTCCTGATTTTTTTTAATTTTTTTTTTTTTTTTTAATCAGCGCTATACTAATAGATTTGGGTCTAACTCGTATCACCTGCTGCATCAGTGGAATTTTCTGATGTATGATCATTCAATATATTATACCTAGTATGAAATAATTTGTTATTAATGATACAAGACACAGAGTCCAAAAATTAATATTATTCTGCTAAAGGAACATATTATTTTTAAGCAAATCTGGACATTTTAAAGTAAAACCTAAACCTAAGAGGTGAAATTCTGAATACCACACAGCATTCTGTACCAGAATTCATAACAATCTCAGTGGCAGAACTGCTCTAAAATTATTGGCCTTTTAGTGTGATTAACATAGTCTAGGCACTTAAATTAAATACTTGAGGAAGTAGTGCAGTAATTCTATTTCAGAAGTGCTCCATGTCAGCAACATAAATCGATGTCATTATGATCCAGGACTGCTAAATCAGGGCTATATTGAAGTCTTAATATTTACATTTGAAAAATTTGTTTATTACTGTATTTTGGACATATTGTTTATTCTCTTTAGGGCAAAGAGGATTTTTAAGTCAGCCTTGCATAAATAATTAGTATTTTATTAACTAAAATACATGAAAAATATAAATTTATTTAATTGGGGGATTTGTTCTTTTTGCATATCATGGCATTTTTAACATAATGCCTCAAAAACATACTTTATATTTATTTCTGATTTCATAGCAAATCTTACAGTTTCCTAGTAGTCACCATTTTATCAACTATAACTTTCCTAATATATAGAGGTATAATTATAAACTTCAGCAATTATGAATAAAAATTCTTTCTCTTTCCATTATATAAAGTTTGGAATGACTTTACAAATTAATTGACAGAATAATTTTTTTTCTCCTATTTTAACTAAAATACCATATACATAAAAACCTTGCCAGGATTCTTTAGGAATTTATTCAAGAACAACAAAATGAACTTTAGAAGCTGGTAATTGTTTGGTTTACACAAAGTTCTTTACTTTTTTTTTTTTCCTTTTAATGCATCTTTATTAAACACCCTACAGCAATTTCCACTAAAAAATTTCTTTAGGACACCTGGATAAACATTCTATTCCTACTCCTGCAGTATTCTTACAATCTGATGTTTGCCTCAGGTGGGTTCCTAAAGCATCAGCAGCTCAACAAGCCCAAAAGAATATAAAAAAAAAATCTATTTAAATACCTAATAAAATGTTTTAGGCTCCTCAGAGTTGTGAAATGCTACAGTGAAAACATGCAAGAGTGTAAATTGCTTCTCTCTTGATTAATTTCATCACCATTGTTCAAGTTTGTTCTTCTAATACCTCATCACCTTGCCAGAGCACACTGTAAATGACACTAACCCATACAGACTCTATCCATGGCATCCCAGTTTTATCAATAACATTTTATTCCTTTATCTTCTCTCTTCCTCTTGCACAGTGCTCTTAATTCCTCCGTGGTTTTAAAGCACTCAGGTTGACACCGCTTGGAGCACGTTCTAATCTGCCTCTTTGCGGTCTATCAAGGCAATGATCTGAGAGCTGAGCAGTGTGTAATTAGCCACTGACATGTCCAAAGGAGCTGTTATGGTCTATCCTGTCACAGGCAGTGACCCAATGGCCTGTAACAGTTTTGGTCTGCTGGAGCAGGAATCAATGTTTTACTAACTCCCCAACTCCGTATTTATCCACTCTGCTGGGTACAACACTACGAAATTTTAAAGTCACACTTTCTTCCAATACCCTCTAAAAGCAAAGAAGTTTTTAGGAGCTAGTAATGAGATAATTCCTACTTTAAAAATGTTGACCAGTCTTTTCCCCTCCCTCCTTTTAGACAAAAAGGTATGAAAATCCATCTAATTAATATATCCATAACAACAGTATTTACTATGAGCTTCTACATTAGATAAGGAACTCCCAAGTTACAAGTCAGGCTACATAACCAGACATAGGCTGGAGAGATAAACCAAGAGAAAATACTGAAACTAAAGATGTAAATTCAGAATAGGTGCACTGATTCTATTTTATTTCTTTTGGAACTTGGTGCGCATTTAACAGTTCTCCCTATGTTCAAGAAGAACCTGGCAGCAAAAGTACTGAGCACCTTAAGCTTTGAGCACAGCAGGAAGACAGGTATGGAAATCTGGGCTTTAGTCTACCTCTACCTTCTATCCCAGCTTTTTCTTCATGATTTCTAGCATGGATGTCACAGAAAAAGGCAAGTCTTTCCCTGCCCATTGGGATTCCTAAAATATCCCTTGATACTGCAGTGAGTGAGAATGGAGATTAAAAGAGAAGTAGAAGCAGAGTATGAATGAAGCCAGCTCTGACATGACAAAAGTTTAATAATTGGTGTTTGCCATAATTCTGGGCAGTAGAACTAAGCTTTTTCACTACTGTATCCCCTCAGTTTTGAACTGGGTGAGGAGTTTTAGCAGTTTCCTGGATATGACATGAATAGTCAAAGTACACACAGGTGAATCAAGCCTTCAATCAAGCCTTCAGAGCACCCGTAAACAGGTTAATTCCAACCAGAAGAGAAATGCATTCAAACATCAAAACAGCTTCCTAGAACTGGTAGAAGATTATGTTTTTAGGAAATGTAATTGTTTAAAATGTTTTCCTATATGTGACTCACTGAGTCTCCCCCAAAAATGTCGTATCTGCAATATTTTGGAACGAGCCACGCTTCAATTATTGGAAAGTACCCTATGCAACATATTTTCATTTCAGGAAATTCCTGACAAAATGTACTACATCAAAGTCCCTGCTCATCGAATTTCAAACGCTTTGATGATTTTTTTGTCCCTATAACAGTTTCTTTATTCATATTCACCCACTTGTACTTTCTAACTCTTCACAGAAAGGTAGTGTTATGGTTACACTATGAGTCATATACTCCAGTCATCCCCAAAACTCTGAATGAACTGGGATGAAAATGGATTATGAAACACTGACATGACTCCAGTGATCCTCTAGTTTGCCAGAGATCACACAGGCATAAAGTTCTAACAGGTAGATGGCCAAACTCACTGCCTCTCTGTAACAGCCAAGCCAGTAATTTGATTTTTATTTGCAATAATAGGGATTAAAGAAGTTTTAACTACCATACAGGTTTGTCCAGGAAAAAAAAAACAAAGCAACAAAAAACAACTAGACCAATAAAGCATCACCACATCAAACCTAAGCAGAAGAAGTGTTAAATATAATCTCTGTTGCTTTTAGAAAAGCTAAGCACAACCTCTGTAGCCAGTCATGGTGCTAACTGAACTTTTTCATTGTCAGAATTTGAATAACCTACATTATGAGTTGTACAATTCCTCCTTATGGATCACCCCCCAAACTTTCCATTTAAGATTCCACTGGGATAGCAAATTACACAAATGTTGGAAGGTTCCAGATGGAAGTTGAAAAGTTACCACTATATTCTAATTTTTTTTGATCTTTCAACCTGACTCCTTTAGAAACTGAAACTGTGTAGAGAAGCTCTTTGTCCTTAATCTAAGAAGGCACAAGCATGAAATGAATGAGGTACTAGATTTTAAAACATTTATGCTTCTGTAAAATTATTTAATGGAAAATTAAATTCTAGCTCAAGATGCTATTATATTTTATATGCAATCAAAACCTTAATTTTTAGTATATATCTCTAGTAATCTTAAACAAGAGAAAATAATTTGAATAAAAAGATAGTGATTTTCATTGTTTAATCATAAAATAGAAGATTATATAGTCCACAACATAATAAAAACCCCCCTCAGCTATAGAAGGTCACAATTTATATTTAGTGGTTTTTTACTCTTCATTCTAAATTTTCACTGTTTAATGAGCATGTTTACTATTAAATCAGACCTGTATCTATTCTATTTTAGGATAATCTGAGCACAAATATCAAGACTTACTCTCACCTACTTGCCCAAAGAGAAATGGAAAATATATTAAAGTATTATTGTAGACACTACTGCTTTAAAAAAACTGAATGATTCACATAGACAAGTTAAAAATGTAAACGATTAGAATAACTATTAGATATTAGAACTAAAAATATTAACCTATTACAATAACTATTAAGATTTTATCGGGAATAAGATTAACATCTGGAAGATACCTAACTTCCATATGACAAAAATGTCTCTCTCAAATTTCACAAAACCTATGTATAACCACAGAACACATAACACAAATTGATAGTGAGAGAAAAAAAAAATAAAACACATATTTCACTAGAAAGTGTTAAGTGCAAAATATTTTGGAATATGCCTTATTTTATTAAAAAAAAAAAAAAAAAAAAAAGCTTCCAGTGATGAGGGAATTAATCCAGACAACAAAGAGGTCAGTGGGAATATCCCCATAGTCTGGAGTGAGGTTGAAATTGGGTGTTTCAGAAGGGGATGGTGCTCGGAGCACCTCTGTGTGTGAGTGTGAGTGTGTGTGATGGATGGGAACGTGTGTGTATATATGGATACAGCACATCCATGTATAAACACACCTGGCCCTGCTTGGGGACAGCAAGCAGCACAGGCTGGGGCTCTGCCTCTCAGCCAGGGCTGCTCCCTCCTGCCAGGGCTCTGCTCCCTGCACTCCCAGACACGTTTTGCACAAACACTGCTGCCAACGTTCGTACGCGCCAAAAAAGGAACATTGCCCTTACTCCCATCGAAGGTGCAAGAACCAAATCATAAAACACAAAACCAATAGCCAATCAATGTGAATAAATCTGCCCATAGGCTTAATTCAAGCAAGCCATTCACTGAGCTATGTGATGGATCTGTCAAATCCAGTACAGCATTACAGACATACCAGCAACACCAAGTGAACATGCAATGACAAAATGACAATACGCCCCACTGCCATGCTCCGACTCCTTCTACCTCAGGAATACAAAACTGAAAGACCTTGCTAGTTTCTCTTACTTCAGACTTGGACAGAAATCTAAAAACTTATTTAAATTTATTTTTTAAATATTCCATGAAAGATGAGTAAGAGCTGTACAAACATTTTATTGACATCTGATTTAGTGTCTTTTGCACATCCTTACAATTATATTTTTTCCAAATATGCTCAGTTTAGAGAGTTTGCCAGGCAAGTTCCAGACTGATGAAGAATGTATTTAGACAAATAGGTTCCCTTTTAGAACTTATACTAATTGGAAAACTTATCAGAAATATTTTAAGTCTTGGCAAGTTAAACATAAATATTTTGGATCCACTTCTGCAAAGACCTTCAAAACTGTACATGCAATTTAATATATGATAGATCACAAAGTATAAGAATTGAAATCAGAATTTGTATCCAGTGATTCTATTGCTTCATAAATAAAACATAATGTACCTGTTTCTTTGTTGTTTTTGTTTTGTGATCCTAAAAAGTGACTGGAGAGATCTGCCAGGCCTATCGCTGTTGTGAAATTGGGTTTAGGAGTACATGATCTGTCTTGACAAATACTTTGGGGTTTGCATTGATTGGTTTAATGGTATTTCCTTGCCACCTGATTCTCCCCTGTATATCTGTTCCTTGCCTATTTCCAGCAACATTTCCAACTGTGACAAGCAAGGATACCATTGCATTTCTTCAAACAGAGCCCTCTCACATTGATCATTATCAATTGACTTGGTCTATCGATTCTGCAGTCCCAAATCTTTCTGTTAACCTTTATTTTTAATTTACCAAAACATGTCTCCACTCTAAAGATTTCCTCTTTCCATCTCCTGAATTAAGAAGCTTTTCAAATACGGAACACTGCAATTTATAATGGATATGAGTGGTGAACAAGAAAAGTAAAGCTTTCCTTATTTTTAAAATTAGTATGAAGTAGTATTTCCATTATTTGTCACTGCTTCAGTGGTACTCAATTTTTTTGGGCATCATTTTTTATACAAGCAGTAAGTGCAGTTCATGTGTCATTAAATTAATAGGGGCTCATATGAACACTAAATAAGTGTATAAGGAGATGTGGAATCTTCAGTGTTGTGAGAGGAGAGCAGATGATAATTACACTAAGAAGAGCAGATACAAGCAATGGTACTGAAGTATACTTCAGCACCTTCAACATTAATAATTTAACAAAAGTAGCTAAATTAAGTTGATTTTAAAATGAGCAAAAAGTTAATCCAATTAAACAAACTGTAGTTGTGAATAATCAGAGGTATCCAGGTTTGCACATAGTTTCCCACATGCAAAGAAATGTTTGAGCAGATTATTTGTTTGGTTCTTGATGCTAGTTTGGGAATTCTCTCATAAAGAAATTCAGTTATGAGATTTGTAATTAAGACAAGAAACCATATTCATTTGGGGGAAGCAGATCGAAGATGAGGGTTAACCGCATTTAAAAAGAAAAATAAATTCAAAAAATCCAAAAGATATAAAATTCATTTAAGATATCTAAAATTATACAAGCAAAGACAGGTTATTGCAATTCTAATTATACACAAAGTGTATCTGAAAATTAGACAATTTTTTTCAAAAAAAATAATTAAGGATTGTAGCAACTGCATTACTACTGAAGCCTTCTCCAGCTTTCTTTACAGCATTTAAGAGCACTATCTTCCTGAACAAATCCTTTACCTTTCTGGCAGTATAACTCTTTGTGATGTTGACTCTCTGCCCATAGCAGAACATGTGACCAACTGATATTTTACCTTTCAGCCTTTCATCTGCTTTATGAGAAGGTAACATCAATTCATAATGAAAGCATTTAAAATTCAGCTTGATATTGTTCAGTTTCTCTGTGTAATGCATAGGTTTAATTAATAGAAATAAACAGCCTATTAAATGATCCAGGGACACCTGAGAGATAGCTGGCAAAACCTGGCTCACCACAGGAGGTTATTTAGAATTTTGTCCTTTGTGTTTAGTCGGCTTTTAGAAGCAGGAGTTGTTTTGCATTACAGAAAAGCTCACATAAAAACCCTAGAGCTGCAACATGCTAACAAACCTTTGTGGAAATGAAATGAAACTACTGAGGAGCATTTCACCTGTGCAGGTTCCGCTAAGTAGAAATAGAACATTGCCAACAAAGTGCACACAGCACAGATCTAGTTGATATCACTGACCCAAAATCAATAAAAAGTAGCTTGCTTACCTGTCTGACACAGCATGCCTCAGCCATACATGCAAATTACTTTATTCACATAACTTTAAAAAAATATTTCTTCATTACCCAGAATAAGCACTTGAAAGGCAAATATGCATGCATAGCATTGTAACATTCATACCATGGGACTTGGTTCTAAAAATACAGAATCCATGAACAGCGCTTCAATCTAAGAAATTGTGCACTAGAATTTCTTAATCTCTTGATTTCTTTAAGAAACAGAAGCATTTGTAACACTATCTAATTTAGCATTTAAAGAATTTTTTCAAAATGTATATAAGGCTTGAGAAATTGTTTCCATGATTCCAAGTGAAAATTTTCTTGTATCAGGTATTGAGAAGTGTGACCTTACTTCTCACTGCCATCATGAAGCAAATTATTTGTGTGTCTCTGGCACCAAATACACCCTCCCTTTACAAGGGAACACTCCTCTAGAACTTGAAAAATATTAAAGGTAGAATAGATTTTAAGGGTCCAGTTTATGAGCAAAATGTAGGAAAATCCTCCTTCTCATTACAAAATCATTTCCACACATGGCAAAGACTTAATTTTATGCAATTTGATAAAATCCTGTATCTACTGAAGTCAACAGCAATTTACGAATTGACTTCTAAGAGATTCCAACATCCATCTTCCAAGAAGACACACTAATATATGTGACATTACTGTTAGTTATAAAAGTTAAGTCTTTGAATGTGCAGATTTTAATAATCATCCATCCCTGATATTGTTTCCACCAAATGTGGCTTACATTTTGAGGATGAAAATATAAAGCAAAAGAAAAATTTTTTTCTTTTTTTTTTTGTCAAGCCTTCAAGTGTTGAAAAAAACTCAAATGCCTGGGAAAAAAGCAAATGGAAAAAATTTCTATTTTTCACTGGATAGTTCAAGCTTAGACACAGTTCATTCTCAATTTCCACTGACAAAAACAATGTCAATGACAATTGAGGGCACTCGATAGGTTCAAGGCTCTAAATCAACTGAAATAATACTCCTAAGACAAATAATGATCCTTTGTAGCAGACCATCATGAATCTGTACATTTATTTATCTGCATTGTACAAGGGTCACGGACGTTAACTGGATGATCTACAGCTTGGGAATGTGCACATCTCATGCCTGATTCTCAATTAAAGGCCTAAAGTCTCTCAATTTATGGCTATTCATGGATTATAATAAAACAGCCTGCTTTAGAGATCACAATTATCTGCAGAGCAACAAGACAGTTATGAGACTTCAACAAGGCAAATTTATAGAATCAACTTCGACTTCCACTGGTCCGATATTAGTGAGCAGGAAAGGAGCTCTTACCTGTCACTGTAGGCAGCTGCAGTGGCAGTGGCAGGCTGGGCATACCGGTAGGCAGCATAACCACCCTGAAACACAAACTCACGCTCTAACTGCATTGCCATGGCACCTTCCAGCACATTTTGCAACATTTGACAACGATTGAAAGAGTACAGTCATGCTGCAGTTCGGTTAAATGCATAGGGAATACCGCAGTGAAATGGTAAGGAAAATTTTTTGGGTGAATCGTGAAGCAAAATGGAGCACCACAAAATTTTTTTAAGTTTTGTCCCAGAGATCAGGAGAAAGCAATGAACTCTATTGATCAGTGTGAACTTTTTTATAAGACATTACTGGATTCTTCTCCAAGTTTTTAAGCAGCAATTTTTCGTATGAACAAAGTGTATGTATATTCACAAAGCTGTGCTAAACTTAAAAGACAAACTCAGCTAATAATCAATTCTTTTTTTGTACAAAATATGATTTATCATGCCTGGTTGATTAAACCTATGAATTTGTGCACTCAATTAACACTTAATGTTACATAGGTTTCCAATTTAAACATAAAATTATAATGAAGAAGCAAAATTCTCTTCCATGAATTAACATTCAGTTGTATGTAACAGTAATTCCAGCTGTTCAATTAAGCAAACAGGACAAACAAACACACATTGGAAAGGAATTGAGTGCAGTGATGCATTGATTATCAAACTGTGAAAACAGCAGAGCTTCCTGTTCAATGGACCACGGTGTTATATCAACCATTTCCAAATGATCTCAGCATGCCAATTAACAGCCCCAGCCCAGCCCTGCTGATAACACAAACACGATTTACGTCCCAATTAGAATTCTCCCCCCAGCACCTTCTCAGACAGGGGCTGCTGTGGTGCCTGACCCACCCAACCCCTCCCTAACAAAGAGCTGAATAAGACAGGATCAGCTCACTCAGCTTTGAATAAAATTCACTCCTTTGCTGAAGTGTTTGCCTTAATGAATTGGTTCTCTTCAATTCTTTTTCTTTGGAAGGCTGCATTCACCCCAGATATTGTGCTGAAGCAGGAAGAATAGGCCGCGATGTGCCAGCCTTCACTGTAACAGTAGAACAATTTTACTGCAGTAACTTTTGTGGGTTTTCTGGTTTGATTTTGCAAATAAAAATTTGCTCTTTTCAGCAAAGCAATCTGAACTACTTTTACAAGCTATTTCCCCTTCTACCACTTTGCTTGGCAGAATGGCTTTCATCCCTAACCCATGTAAACCTTTGTGGGTTTGAAGATTTCAAGCAGGCTGGGTTTGGAAATCAATCGTTCAGCTGACAATGCCACATCACCCTAAGAATAAACAAAAGTTTTACATACACTGACAGCTCATTAGAAACTCCAGGCTTTGAATTGTCAGCTTATTTGAAGATTATTCTTTCTGATTTTTTTCAAGTGCTCACACAGACAAGAGGACATGTCCCTCCCTGCTCCTGGCCAGCTCCAATGGTGTCACACAGGCCCTGGGATCAGGCAAGAATGAGCATCTCCTAAACCCCCTCATGCTCTCCTGTGCTCCTCTGTGCACACACAGAGACAAAAACACCTTCTCAATTCAGATAATTTCATTTTTACAACCCAGCAGAAGGCTATCACTGTCAAAAATGTACACACAGGCCTTTGGCTATCAAATAATGTCACTAGTTACAAACTGAGCCTGAGAGAAATTCAAACTGCACACTTGGGCTGGCCTCTGTCAAAGTGAGACAGGTGAGAGATGTTACAAATTTACCTGTTCTCCCCTCCTGGTTTCTGAGGCCTAACATTGGGATGGCCTGCCCAGGGAGGCGATGGGGTCACCATGGCTGGATGTGTTTAACAAAGGCCTGGAAGTGGCACTGGGTGCCCGGGTTTAGTTGGGGTGTTGGGGCTGGGTTGGATTCAATCTTGAAGGTCTCTTCCAACTCAGTGATTCTGTGGAACATGGCACCTCTCCCCACCCCTTTTTTTTCCTCTTTTTTTTCCCTGAGTGCTGATATGATGAAGATACTGAACTTGATTTCATTATCCAGTCTGGACTTGTGTAGCATATCTGAAGTCTGACATGGTTCTGTTCACCAGGGTGTCCAACTCTTTGTCCTGCTGTCCACTCCTAAAACCCCTGATTCAAAAGTGAGAGCCAGCTCCACACACACCAGCCCCTACCACAGCATGGAACTGAGACCAGGCCACCATGAGCAATTCAGAATAGGAGAAAAATGAAACAAGGCATTCCTACAGCAGTTGCTCTGAAATCTGCTGGGCTCTGTGAGGACTGGTTTCCTTTCCTGCATTTAACTATCACCAAAATTTGGTCACTGTGTGATCAGAGACCCTTTCTTGCTCCCTAAACACAAGAACTACATTCCTTTTATGCTTACATTTTGATTTGCTTTCAAAGAATTTCTGCTGAACAATGAAGCTCGACTCCGAACTTTATTAAGATGTTTTGGATTCAGCAATCAGTCTGACATTTATGGGAGCCCTGGCAAGAATGAGTATAAAGCAATACAAATAAAAAGAGATTGAAGGCATTGAATTTGCCTGCATTCTCTGGAGAACTAAAAAAGCAGGATGTATTTGGGTATCAGGGAAAACCAAATTCCCTACCATCCCATGTCATGAATTCATAATTTTAAAATAAACTACCATAAATTACACATTAAGATATGCTTAAGTAAATTATTTTTATGGGGCTTGTGTTCTGCAGTTTTGGTGTTGTACCAAGTTGTCTCATTGTTTTACTTCAATTATTTCAGGTGATTTTTGATTACTGCAGGAAGAAAATACTTGGAGGTACACTGTCCCCTGGAAATTGGTGTGGGATTGCAGCTAAACCCCTGAACTCACCTTCTCTAACAAGATCTATTTCACAATTATTCGCTAATTTTGAACTTGGCTGATACTTAAGTTGGAGAATACACCAGTAATCTTCACTACATCTCTGGAGTAACGTTATATAATTATCCTCACGCCTTAGACTACATTGCAAAATAAAATACTCAGAACAAAACTATGCAATAATTACATTTTTAAAATTAACAATTTTCAGTTCCTAAGTATTAGAAATGTTTTTAGAATTCTTTTTTTCTTCTTATATTTATATTTAGGCAGAAAGTACCTGACTTTGGATTATTATTTTGAAAATAATAAATTCAGACACCATAATGAAAAAATGTTTACTGCCTTATCTGTTCCCCCATATTTGCTTCTTGCAGAATAATGATAAAACAGTGTTACAGCAGCTTAAGTAGTTTTAAAAATTAACATTGCTATCACTATCTATGATTTTGTGACTGAATCTGGAAACTAAAATGCAGCTGGTGGGCTATTTTTGCCATTTGCTCACACAGAATCCATTTTCTCACCTATTTATTTGAGTATCACTATGATTTGACATGAGCCTACATCCAGCACGGTGAGGTTTTCCATCAGTGGAAAGTTACCCCATAGCTGTGGTAACTTATTGCCATACACAGGCTCCTGCAACACTGCTCCATAAAGAAACAGAAATTGAATAATTTCAATGAAGAAGGAAGGATGTAAGGAAGGAATTTAGGCAAATCTCCCAGAGGAATTCACTAGAATTTCCCTCTCAATGTTTTCTACATCCCTGGCTCAGGCAAACAGAAAAAGAGCAGTGAGAGCTGTCAGAGATCAATTGGTGATTTTTATAGGGAAATCTTAATCAATTTTAGAAGGAAATCACACACATGTTGAATGAGATATGATAAAATGGAAATGAATAGAAAATTAAATACAACTGAATTTTTAAATGAAGTGTGTGTATCTGCAGTAACGCTCATTTCCACAAAAGCTTACCCAGACAGAATCTAGACACTACAAAACCATATGTACATGTGTGCACCTCCTCAAAAAAAAGCCTTATCACATTTTTCTCATGCTCTCAGATATAATGAACCACAAAGTGACTCTAAATGATGAATATTTTTCCTATTATCTACATATTTAATATTTCATATGAATTTTGAGAGTTAATTTTCCTCAATTTATACTTCCTATACTTCCTTTCACTCAAGGATCTCTCAGAGTATTTTGTGAACATAAATTAATCAAGGTTCCAAACCTTCTCTAGTATTGAGAATTAGACCTGCCTTATTAACTACAAATAGAAGAATGGTATTAAAAATTAAGTGAATTAAACTCAGAGCTGCAGAATATAGAAAGTGTCAGTTCATTTTCCTCCACTCACATGCTATTGAGATTTAAACAGTGCTTGTTGTGCCCACTGAGTATAACTTTGACTGAAAGAATTAAAAATAAATAAACAATCCACCTCCAATTTGTGCTGGCTCAAACTGTGGACCTGACCTGTGTGCAAGGTTTTAGTTATTTCTATATATTTGTGTTCCCAGAGGCAGCTGCTGCCTCAGAAAAAAACTCTTGGTAAAATATCCAGGCACCACCTGCACTAATCCCAGCCAAATAAGTCACCAGCATTGCTCTGGTACCTTTGTGAATGTGCTTTTAACTTCACAAATAAAGATGAGATCAAAAGACATTTCATCCCTACCTAGCCAAACTTTTAAAAAGCCATCATGGAGTGTTCCAGCACACAGAGCAGTGCAAAGAACAACCCACTCCTCCCTGGGGACCCTTTTGCCCTTGGCAAAGTAATTTCTCCTCTTCTTGCTCTGCTTCTGTGAGTCACAGGGAATGGAATGGCACACCCTTCCACGGGCAAACACAAAAAATCCTTGGTTCTCAAAAGCAAACTTCAGTGCTATCTGCAAATCCTTGTTTTTCACCCCAGAACAGTGCCCTTCAGGGGACCAGGTGGCTTCCAGGGACTCCACCTGGGGTCAGGGGAATGCTGCTTGGATAATTACTTCTGCTTTTCCCTCAGGAAACAAATAAATCTTCCATCCCAACTGCATCCTGGCTTTGAGCTAAAGGTGATGGTAATAGCTATTAGGAAATAGTCTCATTCCATACCCGTGACCATAAAAATCTGCCTTAATCTTGCCCAGCAGCTCAAAAAAATATTAAAAAATTAAAACCTATGCATTTATATTTTCCCATGGATTCTCTCCAGCTGCAGTATCACAGGTGCAGAATCCTGGGAAGTTTAGAAAACCTTGGTGTGAGCAGTGAGACTGACCAATGGCCGTGGTTAAACCATTACTGGGTGTTTCTGGAGCTGATGGTGACAGGGTGTGGAAAATTCTCATTTTCTGAGCCTTCCCACATTTTAGGTGTGGATTGATGACTGACATATTCTGAAAACATTCTTTATGACAATGGTAATAAAAAAAAAGGAACAGATTTAAGATAAAGCAGAGCTATTATTCTAACTGCCTGTTTCTGAGACTGTTACTATTTTTTGCTTCATTTTGTGGAGTGTATTTTCTTATTTTCACAGGTGTCAATCTTCATCTAAGAACTTCTATATTTGCTGGCAGGCAACTTTAATTCTCTTTTAATGACTTTTTCTCTTAGTGAATCAATACTTAATTTTAAAAGGTCTTCCTTACTTCCTAATAATCTCCTTTATTTTTCCTACTCAAAGGCACATTTAAAAGGGAATTCAATAGCTCAGCTATTTCAGAAGGCTTATTACATTCCATATAGAATTAAATATAGAATATATTATATTACATCTAGAATCATAGCTGTTGATTTTTCACTTTAGACTGTACTTCCCACCTATTTTTATATTCCTAATATTTTATATTCCACTGGTTAGTATTGAGCAGCTCTGGATATTTGCTGTTCTTGGTTCAGCCTGCAGTTTTTACCCAACCAATGTTTTCATGTCTCCCCTCCCTCCCTTGCCCTAAATCTGTGGTTTCTCTCACCAGAGGCTCTGTTGATCCCAAGTTCTGCACAGAATAGCAGAGTCCATCAATTGCTGCTCAGTGTGATCAGAGCAGGATGAAACCCACTCTGATGTACCCATTAATGCATATTTTTGATCTGGCTTTTCACTATTGTGTGCCTCTTGTTTTGCTTTCTGTGGTATTTCTAAGGCTCCTTTCCCTCCAATCTACCATTAAACCCTATATTGTTTAAATTATTTTTATCCTTTTTTTCACAGAGCGTTTGTCATTTCACAAAGCTTCAGCTTTGCACTTAAAATAAAAAGCTGAGTGGAGCTATGTCATAAACAATTGGGATTTAATAAATAACTTGGTCTGCTGCAAACTGCTGCACTATGAACTAATACACTGTGAATTTTAAGGTTTCATTTGATTTATGCCATTTCTTTCTATCTCTCTCTCCCTCCCCTGCAAATGCTTTTTATGCAAGAAGGCACAAATGTGAAGAAAAATTATTTATAAAATAAAAAAGATTTGTATATTAAAAAGAAACTAAATTTCCAGAAGAGTGTTTTAATTCTGTCATCTCCTATAAAGATAAATACTCTGTTGCATTACCAGAACTAAGATATGCAATCAGAAATGCAAGGCTGCAGCTGAGTGAAAACCAGTGTGGTTATTCCATTTCCTAAAGCACACAACTACTGCAGGCAACAAAACTGTGGCTATACTAGAAATTAGTAATTTATTCAGCGTCTTTCTCATTGAAACCACCCTCCATTTGGAAACAAAACATGGAGGTCTGTGAGAGGTGTGAGGCCACTAAAAATAATATTGTCAGTCACCAATGAGGTATTCCTGGCTTGCAGCAGCAGTGGGCTCCAAACCAACAAACCGTTCAAGGAACATTTAGTTCCTACCTATTCTCTCACCCTGAGCCCTCCTGAGAAGGATATCTTGTGGCCCTGCAGATTTCTGGGCTGGTACACTGAGCAAAATGGATGTCAAACCCTTGATGGTTTGAAGGAACGTGAAAATTGGAAACCACAACTGAAGAAATTCCACAGTGCAAAGTGTGTCCAATACAGCTCAAAAATTGGGCAGCAGCGTGGTTGAGTGAGATCAGAGCCACTTACTTGGCTTCAGCCAACTTCAGCCAGGGGGCGATTCTTGTGTTGTAAACAATATTTTACTGATAACATCACTGACTACATAAGTACATAGGGAAAGGACTTTAACCCTCACTGATTTATTTTAAATATGTTTTTAAATTGCACAAATGATTTTCAGATAAGGATCAGCCTTTCCACTTCTGTCAGAAAAACAAAACCTAGTTCATCCATAAATTCAAATTGTTTTCCTTCTCTATATAAAACTTACTGACAAAAATCTGTTCCGTTGGGAATAGTTCTAGAAGATTGCTGATAATGAACACAAGGGATGTTTCCTAGCATTGCCTATTTAATTTTTAATATTGATACAAATTGCAACTCATCCGTCTCATTTTATCTCAACTGAAAAAGTACCAAGTAGGTTACCGAAAGTTATCTGGTGAAACGATACCTGTAACTTAGAATCAGACTGCCTTATTAAAATAATAACAAAAGTAAATATTGCTTATTGTCAGTGAAATATTTTACATCTACATATCAGGTATAAGAATTTTGGAAGAGTGAAATTTGGCCTCAACCCCCTGAAACCTCTTGCATACTCAGACGTATGGAGACTCTTTGCACACATTCAGGATAAAAAAGTTTCCAAGAAAAAACAATGTATGAAAACTTGAAAAAATAGCAAAAAAACCACCAAACATATTATTTAAGATGAAATAGGTGAACAATTAGATGCATAGATAATGATGGATCCAGGACTATGAATCTTTCCTAATAAATTAGCCACTTGCATTGGGAGCAGTCTCTAACCATTGCCTTTAAACTGAAATGAGTGGAATCTGAAAGTGCAATTTTTGGCAGTCTACTCAGATTAAAGACACTACATTGCCATATCCTAAACTTACATGCTATTAAGCTCTACTATCACCATGGCACCTACATATGCCCAGTGTTGGCTGGATTTGGGAAACCTGATCTCTCCATGAAGTACTTTCATACATCAAGTATTAATAATAATCAGCTTGCCTTGATTTTTTAAGAGCTTTTGGGGATTTGCAAAAGAATGTTTGTGCTTTGCTTTCTTTTTACTTTGAACTTCAATTACGAAGGGAGACGCCCTTACACACACACACACACACACACATTTTTCACATCTTTTTGCATTCATTCAGCATTTGATTGAAGAGTTAATTCAGCTCCACTGAACAATGATAGATGTAATGAACAGAAAGGTCTTCCAATGTGAGAGATATTCTTCTCAATTCTTTCTGACAGGCAAGGGATGGTAAATAGACAAAACAGAGTCAAGCTAGGCAGCAAACTTGTAAAAAGAATGACTCTGGTAATGTACAAGGACAGCATGCACATCAATGAATACTTACATAAATGTCTGCACCATAAAATCCATCCTGGTATACAACACTGCAAGGGTGCACACACAAAGAAAAACATCCATATTAGTGCATTTCCACATGCAAATGCCACCAACCCCTGCACAGCTGAGGTTAGTCTCTCACAAGAACAGAGGGGAGGGGGTAGGAAGGCACTCTTCACATTGGTTAAGGAGGTTGGTAGTAATTATCAGAAGTGAACCTGTACCAAATACATCATCTTATCAAGTATGCCAAATGCTTGATCAATGGTAAAGCATGGCAGGATTGAAAGACTTTTTAAAAAGTCTGGGGGCTTTTTTTCTTCTCCTGTTTTTAGTTTTAAGAAGCCACATATTGACAGCGTTTTTTCTTTGCTATAAAATTTTCAGTGGGCCAATCCCACAACCAGTTTCAAAACCCTTGCAAAAACGTAACTCTTGAAGCACTGCCTTCTCATCCTGCAGGTATGCTGACTCTCTGAAATAAAGGGTTGCTTCTCATTGCTTAGATGGCAAACAAAATACAGCCTAAGCTGAAATGGTGAGAGGAGGGAGTGAAATAATTACACTGGTGGTGTTCTACCCACTGGGTCAAATCTCAATATCCAGTCTACACAGAGGTCAGAGAACCCACAGGTACTGCATGGTTAGTTCAATGCACATTACCAATAATGACAACTGATCTATTGAGAATTTCAGGGTGCTATGCTTTTGGGGAAAAAAAATAATTATAACTTTTCCTACTTGAGCATTTTACAGCTTTGGCAAGCATGCCAGACTTTCTGAGCTCCCCTGTTTTGGTTGGTTGGATACATTACTACTGCTTCTCTCAAAAAAATGTGGTAACATTGCTGTTACCAGCTCACCCAGAAATGGTCACATTTCAGCTCAGATCAATCATCAGTGTAAACAGGGGAAAATTCTAAACCGTCCAGGATAAAAGACACAGTATGACAGAGACAGCTTAAATGATTATACTGAATAAAACTCCAACTGCACAACAGTGGCCTAACAATTACACCCATTAGGTCATTCCTGCAATTTTACATCCATTTGGCAATTCTGCAACTTGAAATATGTATTTCCCATATCAGAATCAACCCAAGCTCTTTCAGGGGATAAATAAGTGAGTTAATAAAACAATAGGGATTTTTTTTTTTTTTTGCAACAATATTTTCAATTTAGGAATACTATTATCTAGGAATAATAGTTATTACCAAGTTGCTAACCTAAGCCATTTTGCAATTCCAACAGGAATTTTGATGTCAGAAATATAATTGACCTATTGAAGTCAATGACCAAACCCCACAGGGCTGAGCTGGTATGGGTGTAAGTTTGAATCACTTGAGAAAATCATAAATATGCATACATGCACACAAGGACATGTATAAAACCACACCGATGATAAAAGTTTGCTATGGAATAATAACAGGTGAAAACTCAGCTCCACTTAAATCAGAGTGTGTGCCATTTGTTTCAATAGGGTCAGACCTTTACTCATATATTTTTCTATTTATTATGTCTGCAGAGCAAAATATGCAAAACCTGGTCTACACTGGCAGCTTTCAGAGAGTTTGTTACACTGCAGCACACCTTTATTTTGGTTAGGGTACACTGATTATTTTAAAACACTCCGTGTTTTACTTTACCTGTTTGCACATAAGGAATAAAGCATTCCACACAACTGTCAGGTAGGAGCACACAATCATGGACAGCATGAGGGACTTGGATGAGATGACACACAAAAAATACTGAGTTTACTGAGACCCCACAGCCCCAGCCCTTGGGTGCTCACATCCCTGTGCCCCTCCTGCTGGAGATGGGGAACAAGCTGAGGGAAGGTGGTTTAGGTCCTACCTCTGTTTGCAATGATCTAACTGCACTTCTATAGCAAATTAAATTCATTTTCCAAGTCAAGTCTGTTTTGCCCATGATGGCAATTGACAAGAAATGTCCCTGTCTTTATCTCAACCCAGGAGCTTTTCCATCCTCCTTTTGTTGTCACCCTATTGCAGGGGTTCCATACTGTTGTCTCCTTATCACAACAGTTCCATACCTCCTTGGTGTTTCTCATGGCCATCTCCTCAGAGCTCTGACTCTTTCCTCTTCCCAAAGCAGCCACTGACTCCAGTTCCCTTCTCACCCAGCCACCCCACTCTTTTACAGCACTCTGCTTCTCATTGCTTACAGCTGTGGCCTGGTAAATTCAGGCCTGTTCCTGATCTTTGCTAATTGGCCCAGCTGCAACTCCTTAGGGGTGAGATTCCTTTCTACACTAGCTTTATTTTCTTACATTCTATCCCCCTACATCCTTTCTCCCCTCTGCTGTTGAGAGGAGGAAGGAGAGCACAGCAGGGTGAGGTTCTGGCAGCTGAGACCAACCCATCCCTGCACATTCAAACATCCCACTCTCCATTGCTATTAAACGTTGCTATTGAGAAAATAATGCTTCTGAAATCGTATCTGTCAGAAAAGGAAACTTTTTTCTTTCTCTTCTTTGTGATCTGTGGATACACAGCAAAGATGAAAAGGGGCTGATAAATTTTTCATTCCTAAGTGAAGCTGGTTGTAATCTTGGACAGGTTCATTCATCCACCCCAGTCTTCCTTCCAGTCATGTACAGACAGAAACTTATTTTGGGTTCTAAATGAAACCACTTCATAAACACTATGCTGAAAAATGTACCCATCACTAAAATGAGACATATATGCATAACTCCATCATTAGGCATGGCCAATATTAAGATGAAGTGTCAGAATCAGGCAAATGGGTATAACAGTCTCAAGCAGGACTTTCACTACAAAAAAAAAAAAAAAATCAGCTGATTTTATCTTATTTCCTCTCTGTGATCTTGCATTATGACAGTGATATTTAATAAAAACCCTTCTGCTTCTCCTGAAATTTGAGGAGAAGTAATTCTTCACACTTTCGTAGATTTTTCAGAGAATATTTCCTCTATTTAGAGTCCGTGTAATTTTTTGATTCCTGATCGAATCTTACTACTAGAGTCAAATGTATTTTCTAACAGCTGCTTTCATCCGAAGTACTAAGTGTAAGCCACCAAAAACTAAGTTTTGCTTTTCCTTCCTTTAGCATATAAATTTCCAACTTTTTTTTTTTAAATTATCATTATTAATTTTGTTTAATTTGCTCTGCTTTTCACTCCTTTTTCTCTCTCTGAGTCTCTAGGCAGAAAACAAAGGGGGTGTCTTGAGCATGGGAAGAGACTGAAGGTATCACACAGGGACCCATCTTACAACAGCTCCTTTTACACTTCATATTAAAAAAAAAATTATCCTGGTAAGCAGGGAAGTCAATTGCTCCTTGTAAAACAACACAGGGTTTTTAAAGAGCCACATTACTGAAATCTGAGTTACTTCACCCAAGGAATAGTGTTAATGTGCTTCCTGAAGGAGTTAAAAAGAACAAATTTGGGGGATTTGTTCAGTCGTATTCTATTATTTTATTGTGCTAAGCAAAACTCAGAGAAGTGAGAGAAATCTTGATTTAATAGGAAAATGTGCATCTAAATATCAACATATATGGCAATCATTTTCTGAAATTATCTTTATCTAAATAGGGAACTCTTTTGTCATCAGATATTATACATCTGACTTTCATGGGTTTAGTCCCTTTATTTAAGGAGCTCTGCATGTCTTACTATCACTTTTTGTAACTATATTAACACAAACTCTCTAGTAGTTTAGACTCCACCTTTACAACATCCTGGGAGAACTACATCTGTCTTCATTATCATTTTTCTGTCCTCATCTTTCAAAAGGATTGAGTTGAATAATCTATCAATGACATGAAAAGACAGCCCTGGATTGCACAAAGCTTAGCTGAGAAACTTGCCAGCAGCTGAGGATCCATGGTCCTCACCCCACACATCCTGCCCAGGGCAGCACACCCAGCCTGGGTGTGGATTCAAGGGAAAAAAAGGGCAGCACATGCCTGATCTCCTTCCTGGGCACAGCAATGCTCACAGCTCACCACTGCCTCTCCAGCTATACAAAAGCAGCTGAGGAACAGCAATTCTCTGTTTTCTGGTTGCTGGGAGGGTCACCCTCACTGTCCTGCCCTGTCCAGCTCCTGGTCTGGAAATCACCTTTAATGTTAACCCTTTATCTGGGGCCTTCATGAGATAAATGAGAGAAGAGATGCAGCTACAGCCTTATCAAACCAAAGTCCTTTGGTATAATAAACCAGCCTCACTTAAACCAAAGACAGAACTAAAGCAACACTTTTCCACACTCTAATAACAGAGCTTTAAGTAAGTACTCTAAACATCAAACTAAAGCTCTTGTAAGAGGCAGTTTCGACTCTTTAGAATGTTCTCTAATTCCAGTTTCTGCCATGGAAAACTTACATTTTCTGCTCTGTGATATTGACTGAGGGCATTGCTGCAGAGAACAAAGCTGCCGACATGAATCAATATATGCTGGCAAAACCCATTTTTTGTTCCAACAATTGCACATATGCAGAGTCCAAAGTAAGAGGAAGTTTACGTGAGCCCAAGGAAACAGAGTGGGAAAAATCTGTAACAACCTGAGTAGATGTAGTAGCTCATACTAATGTTCTTAAATTTAGAATTCAGAATAAGAAAATGAAGTTGTATTTTCATTTTGAATCAGTGAGCAAGTAGCACTTGAGAATGTTTATTTTAACAAGAGGAACAGTTTCTGAATAGCCTCTGTTATTTCTCCTCCACACTCCCCACAAATTCGCAATTCTATTTAGGGCTGGGTTTAGCTTTTTGGTGTTTTTTCTTTTTAACTGTTCTTTTCAAAGATAAAAAAACATATTGCTCTCCCCTGCTTTCCCAGGAAAGACAGCAGAGGAGGAGATACAGACTGCAAGCTAATTCTCTGTTAGCTCCATCAGAGCTGAAAGGAGCAGAGAGGGAATGTGAAGACAAAGTCACCCCACACTAAACTTGTGAGAATTTCAAGCAAAGGATGATGAAGCAGAAAGGCTCCTCAGCAGTTTCACTACTCCTGCTATCTACTACTGCTCTACTACCAGATATACCATGACTGTGGGTTTTCTTGACAACAAATTAAAGATCTCAAATCTCTTGTTTCGTTTCCATCTCCTGCTGCACCATTTTGAGGTTAAGCTCCCTATGCAGTGCAGATTTCCAAACTCTAAATTTTAGTTTCAGTATTCTCACACAAACCAAGCTTTACTCCCCATTTCAGTGTCAGGGGGGTTTAGGATACTTACATTAATTATATGTACTTGTAAGTAAACTGCACATTCTCATATTTCAAGGCATTAGAGATGATGCCACAGATGCTAAAAGTGAAGTACTTTCTGTGAGCCAATAAACAAGGTGCTATCTCAAGGAATTTTGAAATGTCTCACTCAAAAGTGAAGGATCCATTAATTACTGGGGTAGTTCCATGTATCTCATGAACAGTAATTACATTTTTAAATTACACATTTTAAAGCACACGTGCTAATCTTTGATTTATAAGAAAATAATGGCCTTAAATATGGTTATACCCAGCAATTTCCCTGGGTTCCAGCAAAGCCTGGCTGCTGCTCCCCAGTAAGTGGGAGGCACAGCAGAAGACATCTTTCAACAGGAACCATCATAACTCATCCTGCCACAGACCTAGAGGTAGATCAAGGACTAAGGTTAATGAAATAAAAGAAAATTAAAGGAGGTAATTGCAATGGTCAGCTTTATATTTTGCAACTACACGTAGGTTCTTTCTTGAAATATTTTCTAATTAAACATTGATGGATTTTAATGTAAATTTATTATTAAAATTATAGCTTTCATTATGGAAAATGTGTAATTTTTTTATTTAATGACTGAAAATACTTAAGTATAAAACTGTTTACTTGGCTGTAAGGCTGGGTGCCTTCCTTGAGTGAAAAAAATTAAATTGCTACTAAATTGATTGCATAACAGCATTCAAAACTTACTCTATTTTTCTTATCAACAAATGATATTCCAAGTTATTTGCTTCCTTTCCTAAGCTGATTCATTCTCTGTGACGTCTTTACTATCTTAATAATTTTCCTTGACTTCTATTCACGTTGTGACCAAAATCCACATTCTCATAACTTATTTTCATTGATCAAAGATTTTTTTTTTCTGACGGAAATTCCTTATTGCTTCTTTGATGGGTCATGGGATAGAATAGGTGAGCAGAGAACAAAGAATCACTCAGCAATTCCACGTCACACTCTTGTACCAGTGAAGATACCAACATGAGATCTAATATGCCAGGCCAAAGAAATTATGGGAAAACAAAGCTTTATTACCCCAGCTGTGGATTAGGGCAACAGAGATATGTATAATTTCTGTACTGAATTACAGCATGTTGTAATTCAGTGCAGAAATTATACATATCTGTATGAATTACAAAATGGGCAATTCAGAAAGAAGGGCCTTATTGGGAAGCACAGGTAGATGGAAAAACTTAAATATCTGAACAAGACCTACATGATTAAGACAGGGCTTAGTAATTGAAACCTTTTGCAGTGTCAAATTATGTTTGGTGGCAAGGTGATCCCTAGATTAGCAAGGGTTCCTGACAGACAACTGAAAACCATCAGAGCAAGATGATGGGACCTGTGACAAGGCAGGTCTCCCTCTGCAGAACCTTTGCAAAGACCTGCAACAGAGTTCTCTGTGCTCACACATCTAACTTACTGCTAAAGGTGCTGGCAATAAGCAGTACAATTACATGGGGATACACATGTGCTACTCTTGGAAATGGAATTCATGCTGCTGAGTCACTGAACTGATTATAATAATGTGTATACCACCACACACAAATACACATAGAGCACCCACATGTGGTCTCTTAAATTAAGGCAAATTTAAGTTACTTACTCAGCAGAAAGTATTTACTCATTTTGCAAATACTAACCAAAAAGTACTGTCCAATTCAAAAACTATCACACACAGCTGGTAATAATTTTTGTATATACCTTTATGACTTTGTATTTAACTAAAGTGTGATGTCATCATGAAACTGAGTGGCCCACCTTGTTATCTCACTATATATTGCACTCTATGTTCAAATTTAAGAACTTGCTTTTAAACAAGGTAGAGTCGGAGAGTCCACTTTCTTTAGGTGCTGAATCCATTTGGTAGCTGAGGAATTATGATTGAAAATCTGAATGCAGGGCATTCTAACTTGTTTACATCTTTGCCATGTGCAAATGCCTGCACTGACTGAGAGTATGGCAGCAGAAGAATAACTTTGGAGGGACACCATCCTTGCCCAAAGGTAATTCAGGCAAACTTCAGAAAAGTGTCTTCCTTCAGTAGTGGTAATACTGTTTTTCTTAATAAACTACACAAAACACTCAAATAAACCAACAGAATACACTTTTACAAAATAACCTGATTATGTGGCATGATTTTTACATTAGTTTTTAGAATGTCTCATTTCTTTGAGATAATAACTGCCCAATGTGACAGCATGGTCAAACTGCCTGTATAAATAAATCCCTGAAAACTCAGGCCAAAGGCTGACTGATCAGATTAGCAAATTTGTCAGGAAAAAGATGCTCCTTTTGGCTTAATAGAAGCAAGGCTTACTGGGAAATTGTGGGAACTGGTGCAGGGCACCCATCACCTACTGGAATGGAGCAAGGGGACAGGGATTGTGCGGGCAGCTTCTGCACAAGGGGAGATCACCCGTGGGAGCCAAGGAGCTGCTGAACAGGATTTCAGTGAGGGCAGGGAGAGAAACAGAGAGACAGAGAGAGGGATCACCTTCTCTCACTGCCTGTGCCAACCCTTCCTGACCCCATCCCAGAAAGATCCAACAGCTCTACAAAGAGGTAGTGGCACATCAAGTTTTTATGACAAAATACTACTCCAGCCTAGGATCTGCTAAGTTTTCTGATTTTACAGATTTCCTAATTTCTTGACAGCTGAACATCTTTTGCTAATGTTATTAGGGTTTTTGTGTTTCATGCAGCATACAAAGCCTTTCTGTGTCAGCTTTTACAGAGCGACAGGAAAAACTGTTTATTCTTTCTTTCCCCCAAAAATATACATAAAACCCAAACTATCTTCCGAAATAAAAAAGATTATAGAATTACTAGAAATTAATGCTATAAATTCCTCTTCTTGGTTCCTTAGTTTACTATTTGCTTTTAGTAAATGCAGGTCACTGACAACAAAACCTTAAGGCATTATTTAAGCAAAAGTACACAAAAGCCATGGCCCTGCGAGGAGCACCCCAGATTTCTATCATGGCAAAGATGGCAACTAGAAAAACTAAGCAAACTGCGATAAAAAAATATATATATTTAAAAAAAAAATCCAGCACTAAGCCTTCAGTGCAGAGACAACTTCCAGCAGGCCATTTGAAGGAAAAAAGAACTTAACTCGATCCAACCTCCTTAATAACCAGATGTTTGCAATCATCAAGAAATATACCTTTAGCCGAAACAATCTCCCCGTTCCGGAGCGTTCCGTTTGCGGGAGCATTTACATAACAATATGTGACATCTGAAATGCTTAAGGCCACCAAGCATGGCAGTACAAATTACAGTCATTTTTCAAGCCTTGCTGTGCGAGGCGCCGGTGCCGGGCAGGCCCGACCCGCGTGCAGCAGGGCTGGGAACGGTGCCCAGGCTCCTGGATCCATGCTGAGCCAGAGGTGAGCGAGGGGATTTCAGAAATTCAGAGCTCCTTACCCGCCGTAGGCTGGGATGGGAGGAGGGGGAGCTGCTGCTCGGAACGTGTTGTACACCGTGCGACCCCGGCCTCGTAGGTGGGCACCTCTGTACGCGGCGGCTGCGGTCGCAGCAGGGTAGGGAAATCCTGGCACTGCAGAGGGAAACAAAAACAACAACAGGCATTAGTGAGAAGAGCAATTCTAGAGTTGTGATGGTGTAAAGGCTGGCCTGTAGCCTGGACAAGGGAGTGGCCAAAGTCTTTTCACACAAATCTCTGCCTGCAAAGAGCAGCAAACTGGGAATTTGGATGGCAGTGCCACATTCTGGAGCAATTCTGTGTGACCGTGTTCACAGGGGTCCGAGGATGAGGGAAGAGACGAGGATCTGACTCCATGTTTCAGAAGGCTTGATTTATTATTTTATGGTATTTATTATATTAAAACTATACTAAAAGAATAGAAGAAAGGATTTCATCAGAAGGCTAGCTAAGAATAGAAAAAGAAAGAATGATAACAAAACCTATCTCAGACAGTCTGAGCCAGCTGACTGTCATTGGCCATTAATTAGAAACAACCACATGAGACCAATCAAAGATCCACCTGTTGCATTCCACAGCAGCAGATAATCATTGTTTACATTTTGTTCCTGAGGCCTCTCAGCTTCTCAGGAGGAAAAATCCTAAGGAAAGGATTTTTGATAAAAGATGTCTATGACAATTCTGGAGTTGTGATGGTGTAAAAGCTTTCCCATAGCTGGACGAGGGAGTTGCCAAAGTGTTTTAGCTCGTCCTTTCACACAAATCACACAGCCTGCAAAGAGCAGGCAGCAAACTGGGAATTTGGAGGGCAGTGCCATTTAAGGCCCTGAGTTTCTCAGAGGACACTAATGAAAGGAGTGTTGACTGGTTCAGCCAACACTACTACCAGGAGACTCCCAAGGTCCAAGTTCAGGCTCAAATTTTTAATGTCAGAGATATTTGCATCACATTATTGGATCTGTCTTCTAAATTCAGCCCTGTTTTGAGTAGGGGTGAGACATTAGAGACTCAGGTGACCTCAATTCATCTAAATTATCCAGTGATTTTGCCAACTGAGCAGAGCTTTGCTGTTGTTCAAGAGCTGGATTATTAACAAACTCTTAACTGTGTAATAACTCAAAGAGTTTTTCATCTCTTGTCTCATTTTTTTGGCGGCTGCACCATGTACATAACAGTACCTTTCAGTTCTTCAAAGGCAAGAGTTGTATATCAGAACACCTCTGAATCCATAAAATATTCAGATGAAATAGAAATAATTTAACCATATAACAAAGAAATTAATTCAGACATTTTTATATTTTCATTGAATCTGTGAACATTAATTACCATTCCATGTGACACTTTAAATATTTTAATCAGAAATTGAACAGTAATACAGTATTAGAGGCTTTTCTTTTGTAAAACTTCCCTCTTGATAACTTTCTAATTGAAAAAAGAATAATAAAACTCCAAAACAAAAAACAAAACTTCACACTTTGCTTTCTCTGGCAGTTTTTTAAGCAGTGCTTCATTACTTCATTTCTCCTTCGTACATATATTGTGTGTCAATGTAAGAACAGGCATTTCTTGAATGAATTCATCAGTGAGACAAGTTAGAATCAAATCCAGCTCTGTTGGCATCAGGTTGCATCAAATGTACTTCACTGTGTTTAATTTTTTTTTTTCAGTTATGTAAATAATGAAATGAAACAAATATTGCTTAGCAAAGCCCTAATATAAAGCAAGCAAACGGAAATACTGCTGTACAAAAATTTTCAAATCTGAAATATTAATTGATTTCAATCCTCATTTAGCATCAAATTTTAAAAGTTGAATTTGAAAAAAGAAAATGAAAATTTCACAACTTTAGGTCTTGTGAAGGTAAATACTGTAATTATGGCGATTTCTCTATTACTGCCTTACTGCTGTGGCTTTGGGACTTTGCTAGGTCCTTCTTTCTGACAAAAAGGTTACACAGTAATTCTGCAAAGATTTACATGCCTGTGATACAACATAAACCAACCTTATGGCAATGCAAATAAATTAGGTACGTCTTAGAAAGTGCAAATACCATATGTTATAAGGGATATAAAAGGAATTTATAAATCATAAAGATGAAGGTGAAGAACTTAATATTCTGTTGATAACTTTGCAAGCAACTGCATTTAAGAAGGCTTAAAGGAATTGTATTAGAAAACATTTCTTTTAAGGAAGAACAACATATACATCATCTATGTGAAATTTGGATGCTCTAAGTATTTTTGCATATTCAACAACACTGAGTATTGACCAGTGTAAATAGAGTAGTGACAGAGTTATGACCTGCTGCTGAAACCATGTAACTTCTGTCCTTTCCCTTTCCAAATATACAGCCTTGTATAAAAACTAATACTAAAAAGGAAAATGCAAAATACAGTTTTACATAATGTTCAAAGAACTACAGACTACACTACCTACTCCACTCCATCCAGTCTAACAAGTTTTCTTTACTTTCTTCATCCAGGTTTTGTTCTTTTGCAGTTACAGGTATTGGCCTGGATGGAGAACCAATCTAATCCAGGGCAGTTATCTTTGTGTAAAAGTAATGTTCAGCTGCCTGCCTTAGGAAAAAATCACTCCTTTCCAACTAAGAGGCATTGCTAGAAGTAAGTTCTCCAATAAATTTATTGCTAATTTGTGTCTTAGAAAGGAAAACACAACTAACTAAATAAAAAAAGAATGAACCCAACACAGCAGTGCTCAGAAGAGTTTGCTTCAGTAAATGGGTGGAAATGGATTTGAGAGAATGTCCAGGCAAAACTGATAACTGAAATGATGGACATGTTAAATGATAAAGTGTAGCCTTTAGAGAGACTCCTAAATTGGCAAAATCAAGAGACATTTTACTGAGCTAAGTGGCAATTACAAAACAAAACAAACAAACAAAAAAAACCAGACAACCTTAAAACTTCTTCACCTGCATCTGTAATTTTCTAAATATTGATAGAAAACACACTTTCACAAGAAGAACAGAAGTGATAGAGAAAATCCAGCTAACTCAAAACCAGCCTAAGCTCCAGCAATGTAAGATATGTAACACCACTGTGGGCTTGCAAGACATGGTCTGGAAGTCCTGCCCAGAGTTCTGTTCCAGTAATTAATTCTTTGTAATGAACATTGATGTTAGGCAATATTTACAGCATTTGCTCTTTTAGGGTCCTAAGCAATAATTAAAACCGACTGAAATTGTGGGGAGACACCCAGGAAATGCCTCTGTGAAAGAATGAACCCCCAATGTGGTTTGTGAGCATTTTTTCCTTTAAATTGTGCCATTCAGCCCAGCTTTCACACAGACATATCCAGATACATATTTAGCAACAATGGAGCATTAATCCTAAATTCTCTTTATTCTTCATGGCAGTCGCACCTTGGAAAGAATTACAAGGAGGGTCACTGATCTCAAACCTTTGACAGTGAATACTTTCCACAAATAAATGCCACTGGAAAAGTAGAGGTGCCCCACCAACAAATGAGTCAAAAATAACTTTAAAAATTATTATTATTATTATTATTATTATTATTATTATTATTATTATTATTATTATTATTATTATTATTATTATTGTTATATTTTAATGAGAAAGAAGGCTTTCTCTAAACAAAACAGAAAAAGGAAGAAAACAGAGATAGCAGGGAAAGTCACTTAGTTCATAAGAGTTTATCAAATCCAAAACCTGCAAGGAAGGCTCAGCAGTCATAGGAGATGCTAAGAAAATAAAGTGATGGTTTCTTTATAATTTTCAAAGTATCTGCAATTGAAAGGATGAGTTTGAATGAGAAGCCTGAAGTAATGTAATTGTTTCGCTATGCTTGCCTTACATTGCTCTCTTAATAAAGTCCCAGAGCATGAAATGTCTAAAGTAAAGCAGAGCACAAAAAATCTACAGAAGCAATTAGTGGAAGGCAGAGCAGTGAGGTGCAGCTCTGTCAGGAAGAGGATCAGACTGACGGAAACTAAACATGGGACTAAGGGTGGCACTGCACTTAGAATCAAGTGAGGTCTAATAGTTGAGTTTATTAATAACAGAATGATATCAATCCCAAAAATTGATTTGGGTTCATCTAAAAATCAGAGTATCTGAAAACACACTTTCTATTGTCATGTAGTAATATTAGACATTGAGATTGGAGGTAAAGGAATCAACAGGTTTTGTTGCCCTGGATTTGTGTTCAGAAAAAACCCCATAATGTTCCTTCAGCCCAGCTGAGAAATTAGATGGGTAGGAATATGTAATAACCACAGAATTTATTTTGCTACCAACTTTTTAATATCCTTACCCCAAAATAACCAGCAGAAGTGGCAGCATTAGAACACAACTGAAGAATGGACTTCATAAAAAGAACTTTATGAAAAGGGTTGTCCCATCAGGAAGCATTAAATGCTATTAAAGAGTCCCAAAAGTAATGAAGATAGTAGCCAGGAGGGGTAGAGGTTTTAATGACTTACAGTTTGTAGGTCAACCTTCCTTTGTGCCTCAGTGCCAAGCTGCTGAAACCCAGTCAGTGAAAATGCTATTTATAAGGGGCTTGAAAATGTGTTTGACTCTCAGCAGGGAAGCATCTGAGCCCACTTCTAAGCAAAAGTAGCTTAAATTCATCAAAGTAATTTGATGACTGGAATTCTTCTGATCTGTGACTGAGAAAAGGCAGATTTCTCCAAATGCATGTTGATGATAGGAGGTGATAACACGAGGTTGTAAAAAGAAAGGCTTTTCTAAGGACAATACATCATCAAACATCAAGCCATAAAAAACAATTTACATTTTCATCTAATGGCCCCATCCATTTTATAGATATTCACTCTGCTATTCAAATATGAATGAGACTACAACTACAAAACTCAGTTCCTGCAGTCACTCAGCAATTTAATTTTTCGCGTTAAAAAAATTAGAATATAAATAATATGCTGTGGAAATCCTTGGCTTTCCTTAATATAATTATCCAATATCATACAAAACATCCACTACAGCCTAAATGAAGTTTTTTTAAGAACATTATGCTGGTAAGATTTCTTCTTTACACTTGTTTGTTCTATTTTTATACTTAGGGGGATACAATTTTAAAATGTATTATTACAATTAATATTGTCTACAAAGTTTTATGTTCTTACACTTTGTAAATGTGGAATCACTGTCACTTCAGTGAACTTCCATTTTAGATCTCAAACATGAAATATGGCCAGCACACTGCCACATTTAAACAAATAAAAAGGCCTTTGGATTCACAGTAGTGTATCAGCAAAATTTAGATAACTAATCATTTTATAGAATAAGCAAATATGAGCATAAGGAAGAAAAACTTAGAGTTCACAAGCGAAATTTAATCAAATCTTAATTTTTCCCTGAAGATGTAATATAAGCATTTGTTTTACTAATCTTTTATTAAATGAACACGACAGGGAGGTGCACTTTGTAGGCACCATATCTCAACAAGGCCTGGGAAAACAAAGACTGAAGGAACAATGACAAGCTTGAGTTCCCAAGAAGAGGAATATAACCTGGCAAAAAAATACTTAAGGGTTATACACTGCGTATTAAAGTTTTAAAGCTTTGGGATAGATGAAAGAGCAGCAGATGCAAAAGACAACAGGGGGCAGATTTTGTATCAAAGCCATAAAAATATACAGCCACTTTAATGGGCAATTATTCTTCACATTTGTGCTGCGGTTTGAATTTGTATGAGGGTGCCATATGCCCCAAGAAAGGTGTGCCATCAAAATGGATGAGCAGATCTACCTCTCATCACTCCTAATCTCTCCTCCTCTGCACAGAGTAGCGGGTCATCTGCCACCAAGAGTTTGCAAATGTTTGATGGGGAAGAATTTTAATGCTCCGTCGTGTTGGAATCGGTTTGTCGCTAATTTACTGCGGCGCGGTTTAACTGCTGGAGAGACAGGGAGACACGTTCACATCATGCCCATAGTTCAGGAGGATCCCCATTGAGGAAACACAATAAATTAAAAACAAAGAGATGTAATGGGTAGCATGCTGAGAAAGGCTAAGCAGAATAATCTATATGATATTATCTGAGATTTCAGGAACGGAATCAGCAGTTTATCCCAATGTGGGCTGTGTTCTCCCTCCACTGTAATAGTAATAAGTACTATTAAGTGGCATTCTTTGAATGAATTATAAACAGTGGGCTAAAGAGGATTTGTGCATTTAAATACACAGACCAAAGCACACTGCAAGCAAAATGTAAGCCCTGTTAATACAGATTTTAACATAAAAAGGCATTTATATTATATATAAATATATGTGCATACACACACTTCAAATTGAGGGTAAAAAAATCTTTAGAAAGTTCACAGTTTTTAAAATTACAGGCTGAAAATACATTTCTTATCCTGTCACTGTTGTGAGATGATTTTTCCTAGGATCTAGTTGAGAATTAACTGCGTTCAAAATAAATTTCCCATATACATCAAACACAATCACAACTGGTCACTTCTATTTCTGTCTTTCTCAAGCTATTTATTTTTTGAACCATACTTAAAATTATAGACCAATTGTTTCCTTACCATTGTAAAAAAAAATACATGCCAGTATTACACACTGTTGTTTAGGAATAAATAAATCTGCATTTTGGAGAAACCCCTACTTATAGGACATTCTCATTTGAAATGCATTAAAAAGGAAAACAAAAATCTCTAATTAATGTACAAGTCTAATCACCATCCTCCACATGGAAGAGTAATTTTTCACTGTTCATTTGCTCAGTGTAATCTCAAAACTGACATAACAGAAAAGCAATGGCCTATAAATCTGCTCTCATTTGTTTCTTTAATATTCATATTCCATTGAACTACAGCTGCTTGTTGCTGCAGTCTATTACAACATGCAAAACTGTCGATAAAAATATTATGAAAGGCAAGATTTGTTTCTTCATGGCTCTGTGTGCCATTTATTTGGAAAAAAATAACAACAAATGACTCATGGATTGTCCCTTAGTTTGCTGCACGCTGGGCGATTAGTGATTAATTACCTTGCTGCAAATTGACATGGCACAAGGAAATTGACACAGCTCTGATTAATTAACTTTTTTATGCAAGACAGTTACTTACAAAACACTGCACACTGTAATTGAATCCCTTTACACAACACTACTGCATTAAGTTTCCTGTCAAATCCAAATTAGCACCAAATTTCACATAAATGTGGTGAAACTTTTTATACTGAGGTCTATGTAAATATTTCTAGAAAGGGGGCAGAAAACTGCTTTAAAATATTGTTTTCAAATATTTCCACCTCAGACATGGGAAGAATCAGATTTTTAGATTATTCCATACCAAGCTATAATAAAATGCACACAAACAAAACCATAAACTAAATACTTTAGTAAAAAGCAACCTACTATTTATTCCTATGTTAAATTATAGGAAGACACTTAACTGTTTGAACAAAATTTCATCTGCTTATCTTAAAGTTGTTTTCAGATCTAATTGATCTGTTATCTCAATGACTTTGATACATTGACTTCCTTGTAATTATTTTAAGTCTAGATGGAACTATTATTTTTGTTTCATCACTTCTCATGTACCAATGAACAATCCACTGTTGGTTTCTCTGGAAATGGCTACCATGGCATGCCATCAATTTGTAACCTTCTGAGCCAAACCTTGACGCCCAAGCCTGGAAACTCTCTCATCGTCCTGCCTAAGCTTTTTCCATGTGAGGATGGCTGGGCACAGCTGCCCAGAGGGGCTGCAGGATCTCCATCCTTGGAGATGTTCCCAAGCTGTTGGAGTGTGGTCCTGGAGAGCCTCCCCAGGCTTGGCTGCTGCAGCAGGGGTGGACAGTTTGTTCTCCAGGGTGCCCTCCAACCACAGCCACTCAGAATTGGCCATTTGGTGATTCTGTGGTTATCAGAAATTCCCTTACACCTCGCCCTTCTTTAACTGGATTGCATATGCAGCCACTTGACATCACCCTAAGACATCAAGGGGTTTCCAAGAACAAGCAGAAGAAAATAGAGAAGGTGAAGAGATACAAAGGAACAGGTAAGATGGTCGAGAACTCTTTTTGTAAAGCTATGTAATGACACCAACCTACCTCTCTGAGTCTAAAAAAAACTATAACTGGTGGTGAAATTACTTATGATGTACTTAAAATCAAAATGAGTACTGCATAGTTGAAATTGCAAATAGTTGAGGTACAAAGAACAGTTGGATTTTCACAAAGGAAACAACTAAAACAGAAGGAAAAGCTCAGGAGGCAAAAAAGCACCCAGACCATAAAGGAAAAGAAACAGTAGAGATCAGAGAAGACAGGTTTGATCTTAAATTAAAGAACAATCTTCAAATATAGATGATCAAAGTGATCAATATCTTGTCTGGTGTTCCCAGTTATTGGACAGCTCTAAGTTTCAAGCAAATGGAAAAAATCCCTTGTGTCTGACAAAGCACCACTTCCAAGACAAAGAAAAAAGGTTGTGGAAAGCTGGATGAAGAGTAGCACTGCTAAAAGAGATGACAAAATTTAGTAATTTGAATGTTTATGAAAGTCAATTATATAGTGACAAGAAAATACTGTTTAGATGACACAAGGATTCCTAAAGCTCAAGAGAATTGTTAAACTGTAAAAAGAACACTGTCAGAATGCATTGGGAACAATTTAGGCAGAAAGTAATAGAGGAAAAACCCAGCTGTTAACCTAATCCAAACCATAAAGGAAAAATTGTCAAAACAAAGAATTGCACCCACAAAGTCATACTGATACGAAAAATGTTAATTCCTAAAAAGCACTTATTAGCTGTGAAATTCAGGTTGAATTTTGCTGCACACAGCACAGTTCCAAGAGCCATGATTCAATAATAACCATCACAAAACAGAGTGACACTAAGGTGTGCCTTCGTTGGAAAGCAGATCTTACAGGCTAAGCTGAAAAGCACAAAATTAAGAGTTTGCTGTCTGACAGACAGGATGATTCGAGATGTACCACAATCAGCACTGTGGGTCTGGTACTAAAAATGAGTGACACCAGCAGAGAGGATGAAGAGCCAGAGAAGGAGGGACCCAGGACTGTGCTCAAAGGGCTCTGATGTACAATTGCGTCTCAGAACACAATGCAGGATAATACTGAATGCAATTCTCACTATGTAAACAAAATGCACATAGTAACAGTAATTAGTACAGGTAATTCTCACTATTTAGCTGCATTCTGAGAAGAGGCAGTACAAACAGTCCTCTTGCCCTAAATCACAGTCACCAGTGCTGCCAGTGGCCAAGTGCAGTGTGTCCACCAAAAGCAGAGCACCTGAGCTCCCAGCTGTCCTTGGGAACACGCAGATTTTATTACTGGAACTAGAAGACAGAGATATTCTCCACAATTTACTACATTTCCAGCTATCTCCCACTACCCACATGCAGGGTTGTGTATAAGTGGTAAAAAGTCAGTGACAAAATTCAGGATGTGTCTCTCTTTCCAAAATTCCTGCTGGTTTAGACACACTGCTCTGGCACAAAACAGACCAACAGAAGAATGAGGGCAAACAGCAAGGCCCTGAAAAATTCATTTTTGGGAGTGAATTAAAAGCCACGTTTACAGGTTTTAGACATAATGTATTTTAGTGATGACTTATAAGTAAGTAATCATTTAACATATGAATAGACAGGAGGTAAAATGAGAGTTATCCTGAAAATTGTTGCAAAAAGGCAATGTATACTGATACAAAACACCAAAAATGCTGTAGGAAGAATTTCAGGCCGTGCTACCAAAACATTTTTTAAATTAAAAAAACAAACAAAAAGACCCAAACAAAAACCCCCAAAACAAACCCCAAAACCAAACAACCAAAACAAACAAACCACAGAAAAAACCCCAAAGAGGTCACTTTGCAGTTAAAAACAGGATGATACTTAAATCAAGAATGTAAGGCTATGCATATGGATATAATTTTATTAATTTTTTAAATTTTGGAATATATTTATCTTACTTGAACATCAATGGTGTTGTCCTGCATCATAACAAGGCCCAGGACAGTGGAACAGAACAGAGTATAAAAACCTTCTAAAGACATTTCAACATGAGATGACATCAACATTTCTCTACACTTCTGTTCACCAGGGAGGGAATTAAGGAAAGCCATTCCCTTCCTACTTACTATTGGTATCTTCTTTATTTAAGCTTTCACTTAAATAAAGAACACAAATATTCAACACACAAAAGGGAAGGGCAATTGGAACATTTTTCCTGGTCACTACTGGGTGATTCTCTTCATAAATAAAGGCAATTAATTCAGGAAGCAAATCAAAAGATAGTTTGACCCCTAAATGTTCAATAATAAGATTTTTGTGGCGTGGAAATCATTAATGAGATTGCTTCTCTCACATTTCCCTTTGGTAGGATTTTTGTACCCTCAGTCAGGAACTGCAGCCCTACAATGGTTAATTTGGTTAATTAATGGCCCAATCAGAGTCTCCTTTGCAGGGCGCTCTACCCGTTTCCTATAAAGCAATAAGAAGCAGACAAAACCACCAAGGTGTAGATATAGTGCACTGATATATATTTCATTGGTGATGAACTGACTTCCCATCCCAATTTAGCTCAAGAGAAAACAGACCAATTAAAAATTTAGTTTGCAGAACCTTTCTACGTTCAATTCAGACATACCGAAGCTCTGGCAAATTATTTATACCACATGAATACTCATTTTTTTTAAACTGCTCCTGACCCATATTCTAATTCAAAATGGCAAGCCTGCCAAACAGTTAAATGAAGAAAAACTACAACAATAAAATCAGAGCAAATGAATCACTGATGTCATTGCAATATATGTCCATTCAGATTGAATGAGGTCAGTCATGAGTGACACACAAAACCCAGAGCAGGATTCACCCAGTGCCAGGAGCATCCACCCTTCAGCTGCTGGGAGTGGCAGCAAACTGCCATCATTACAGGATAATTTTCAGGTAATTACAGGTGTGCAACAGATTAAACATGACAAAATCAACAGAATCAAGGCTTCCAAACCAAATGCTTCCACTAATGATTTGGCTCAGAAGCACACTTTGAATCACCTTTCGAAAATTTCTATTTTCCCTGAGTAATTTTCTTGGTATTGAAAATATCCCAGAACATAATAGAAATGTCAAAGGTCTTCCTTCAATCCATTAGTAACGCCACAGGAAAATAAAACCTGCAATGTCTTCACTGAAACAAGCAAGATGAAAATAGTTCCATACAGCATTTTTTAGGTGGTTTACTAATATTCCTAAGCCAAGTAACCTATTTCTAAAAGCAAGGACATACTGCATAGACAAGCTTGACTTAATTTTCATTTCTGTAGGAATGAGTCCACAAAAAATCCTACAGCTGGATGTGCTCTTTATAAACATAAAATGTATATTTATGATTTTCCCTGTCTATTCTAGAAGATCCTGAACTATCCTCAATCTATGAATTAAAACAAAACACCCACAGGAAAAACCATCTTTTTTAAAAACTAGGACATATGTCTGCTATATGTAAGTATTTCAATCTAGAAAAAAAAACCTACATCATGTAATTAATACTTTATGCTTGTGCCATAGATTTCCTTCTCTCCCATCACACAATGCACAGAATAATAGGAATATTGGGTTAATTTTGGGACACTTCTAATGTCTGCTCTGAATGAAGTGTGTTTTCCTTGCTTTTAAAAAAACCCCAAAACTTTTGCATTTAAAATATTTCCTGTCAAAAATATTAGAGGACCAAAGGTTTCCAGGGAATTTTCCAAGAGAACTGCCTTCCCACCTTTCAAAAACATCTCATCTTTGCCTTGTTGTTTCCTGGTGGCTCATAAGCTAAAATCCCAGGGCAAGATAGTTTATTGTTTTAATATCTGTCTGACGCAAAGCAAAAGGATCCTCTGGTGAGTGCTTATCTGTCATATGTACTTCTGTGAAAGGAATATCAAGATAAATAAGATGTTCTAGGGCATATCATGGGATTATGAGCTTGGCACTCACTGAATTCTGTTTAAAAATAGTTGAACAATGAATAAAATAAAAAAAATCCCCATCTACACTGATATTTTGAGGATGTGAGCTTGAAGAGCATTGGGTTATAAATATTTTAATTATAGGGGTTTATGCTATTTTCAGTATGAATAGAAAATGAACACTCAAGTTCATAAATGGGACAAACAAGATGAGAGGAAATAATATTCATAATTTAAACAGTTAAAACAATAAAATTCTATTCTAATGGTACAATGGACTGTGAACTTACTTAGTATTAATTAAACTCAGTGTAATGGCATTTTCTATATTGAAATGAATAACCAGTGATCTGGAAATTCATTTAGACCATTAGGTTAATTACAGAAAGCAATGGAAGTTTTATCAGACAATTACAATTAAAGAACACGAACAATGTGGGACAGATTTATAAGCATTTGTACCACCTCAATCATTTTTGCTGAATTCCACCACCACTTCTTCCAAAACTGTAATCAATATATCAATTAAAAAATGGGCCATCAACTTCATTTGCCCTTGAGTATGATAAAATAAAATGAATTAATATTGGATTTTGCATTTTCATATTTTTCTTCTTTTAATTCTATCACTTGACTGCAGTATGAAAGATTTATTTAGGAGCTGATAAGCAGGCTTACTGAAGATGAAACAGCTCTAACATTTAGGAAATCTAAGCCAAAATTGACTTCAGTTTAAAATGTACTCATTGAAGTCAAGGCAAAATTCACTTTTATGGGCATGCTACACATGTGGGAAATAGAGATGTTCATCTGCACATCCTTCTAAACAAAGGCATGGAGAAACTTAAAATATTTTATCATAAATGTAAGCTACCCGTGTAGCTAACAGTAAAGGATCCCTTCAATGTATGCCCAGAAAAATCCACTAGTAGCTACACTCTCAATAACTCGAGTATCTTAATGCTTACTCGGAGCAAAAATAAAGTCTAAAAGTTTCAGAGATCAAAGTGCTGATTTAGAGAGTAAAAAAAATATTTAGCTGCCTTTGAACTTCCCGTTAAATTTTAAATTCTGTCTCTCTCATTGCCCTCCACAGGGCCTGGGCAGGGACAACTGGACATTGCTGAGGGAGGGGATGCACAGCTGGAAGGGGGGATGCACAGCTGGAAAGGGGGATGCACAGCTGGAAAGGGGGATGCACAGCTGGAATCTGCTGCCTCACCACACCAGTGAGGGCTGGGTGAGCCCAGGAGTGGTGGGAGCCACCCCAGAGCATGAAATTTCTACTAGAAATGCATCTCCCCTTCCATGCCCTGCCACCAAGGACAGGGACATTATCAGGGGACAGAGCCAGGCACACACTGGGAAGAAAAGGGACAATAAATATGACTTGCAACCAGAGAGGTTTCCACTGCCAGGACATTCAGTCATTGGAACAGATGATCCCCTGAAGTTGTGCAATCTCCATCGTTAGAGGTGTTCTGGTGCAAGCAGGTTCTTCCAACCTGAATAACTTGACAATTCTACAATTTCATATCTTCCTTCTTGCCCATGCTTTGGCTCTCATGAGCCCCCACTTCATTCACATTTTCAGGCACTTTTACATTATAGAAAAATTGGGGAAAATATGCATAAAACAGTTTCTAAAAGTTCTTGCAATAAATTCAGATTTTTATTTTTGTCTCTTTGATCCATACATACCCAGCTGTGTTACTGCCCTTGGCAGAACAGTGATAAAGACATTCAGGGACAGAATTTATATTTTTCTTCTTTTGAATCTTTCTTTTTTCCAGCAAGGTCTTAATTTTCTCATGGATCCTACTCACGTGTGGCTTCAATTTGGAAAAGTTACAAAACCATCCTTGACACATTTCTTATTTATCAATAGGTACAAATTTCTTCAGGATTTTAAAATTCATTGTGAAAATAACTATTCTAAAGAGTGAGGGTAAAAAGAGACTGTCAGTTTTGAGCAGCCAAATTGCTTCATTTATTTTCAGGGAGATATCCTGGGCCTCTAGGAAGATTCCAGTGAGTGCTGACTCACTGGGATTTGGTGAACTCCAATCATTCCTGGCTGGATAGATTGGATTCTGCATTATGTCGATGATGAAGGATTTAATTGAAATCTCTCGTATCAGTTCTGCCCTGGAGATGCCAAAACTGAATTCTGTTGTATCAGTTCTGCCCTGGAGATGCCAGTCCTGTGGGAATCTACAGCAACCAAGGTTTCCTGCCTGGATTTCTTGCCCATGGTTGTCACAGGACCTGCCCAGCCCAGGGATAGGAGCACATTGGCATGCTGAAAGTCTGCTTTCTTCATAAAAAATTATCTATTCCAACAATAGGTGTGCAAATAAAAAACTGATCCAGGTCCCATCTTCTCCTTCAGCATAAGAGAACAGATGAGGCATGAGAGACTATTGCTGCTGATTTGTTCCACTGCTTGCAGAAGAAACAGCTCATTTCTTTCTGTATTACGTGAAGGGCCAGAAGTGATGGAAGGAAGCAGAGCCATGTTTCCACCTCCTGACATATTCAGAGGTGTAACTAATCATTGTGCTGGGAAATGTATGGTGTGATACATAAAATATATCCTGGAGAAGTAAAATATCAGAAGGCAAAGAGAAGATCCAGGAATTGCAGTTTGCTTTCTGGAGAGCCAGTGGCTAAAAGTGCTCAGAGCCATCAGGGGCTACCAGTGGCCAGTACAACTACAAACCAACAAGTTCAGTGAGAAACCAAGCCAGCCATATTAAGAAAAATACGTCTTTCAACCATATTCCAGCCCTTCATGCCTTATAACTCAGGAGCAAAAGATGAACAGTCAAGTTAGATAACACTTTGAAAAATATAAAGTATCCTCTTCCAAAATATCTGAAAACTCCTAAATGCCATTAGCACTCTGTGAAATTCAAGTGTCTTAGATGGCTTTTGAAAAATCCCAGCAGACTCTTTCCCTTCTGTTAAAACAATTACAAACTGAAAACCTCTTAATTCTTCCATTGTAAGTGGTTGTAAAATATCACAGTTACAATATCAGCAGTAACAGAATAAACAATTAACAAATTATTCAAAAAGGAAGGCTGAGATATTGTTGTCTACATGGAAAGATAATAGTACAAGTGTTCATCTCCTAGACACCAATGTTGACTTATCAGTTATAATTTCAATATTACAAATGTGCACTAAAATGGAATATAGAAGATCTTTAAACTAATAAAAGAAATGAGACGAAAGTCAACCTTCATTTCTATTCACTATTTCTGGGGGAATTTCCTATAGAAATGAAGCTATTTTACATCTTTATTGAAAGTTTTATAATAAGGAGGAATAAAAACCTAATTACAATATGCAGTAATTGTAGTAATTTTGTGTTATTAGGAGTTGTGACCCTGTAGGGGAAACTGCAATTTGGCAAGAGGAAATTCTACACATAATAAAGGAAAAATCATGACTTGCCAACTCACAGATCCAACAAAAGTGTAATAATTTCTAATGCAAGGGCTACCAGCAATGCCTGTTATGAAACTGTGTATTCCACATTGCCCAGTGGGAGACAGATAGGCAAAGCTTGTTTATTTATGTATTTGGCATAATTGAAAACAAACAGGTGTTTGTTAGGATATCATTATTCAAGGAGCACCACTGCAAAATAAGATTTTTCAACAGGACTGACTCAGGAGACACAAAGGAAACAGTGAACTCCAGAGCTCAGCTTGCTCACAGGGTCTCTTTGGGGAATCAATATTAGTGGAAATATCATCTGATGGAAACAACTATCCCAGAAATAAATTCCTGGGATACAACTCAGTGAGACAATAGGAGCAACAGGGTGAACTTAGGGAAAGCTTTCAAAGAAGACCAAATTTCAGAAAATTATAACAAACACTCTTCTCTAAAAAGAGGCTCCTAATAGTGAGATGAGTAAAATGTTTGGATCATTTTCCAGGAAAACAATTGTCAGTCAAAAAGGAGTGCACTAAAACTTTCCAAAAGGGAGCATTATTTTAAACTGTAAGTATTTCATATCTCTGTGTAAAAAATTTGTAAAAAATCCCCACTGCTAGGGAAAGGTGACATACGAGAAAATATTCTTGGAGCACCTGGAAGAAAATGCAGACTTAACTGACAATTTAATTTGCACTTGAAAACACTTGATGCATTTGGTTAGTTCACTATGCATTTGTAGGCTCCAGACTCCTCATTTAAAGGGGATCCCATATGAATCCTGGAAAAGCAGCAGCTCTAGGGATGCCTTTGATAATGTTTGACATAAAAGAATTACACAACTGTAGAGATGATCACTGTGGAACTCTTTTGTCCTGATTCCTAGGTTTAATTTAAAAAATAATTATTTTAGCAGTCTAGATAAGATCTAAGAGAGTAGAATTGCATTCTGGATTGAATACAATCTTCATAAAGAGCATATCTGATAATGCCGTTAAATCAGACCATGTACTTTCTTTTCAATGAACACAGAGCCAGGGCTGCTGCAAGCAGTAGTTACTGCTCCTGCATTCAGCTCCAGGTTTCTCACCCCACTAGAGGCCAGAATGAGAATCAGTGGTAACACCAATCCAGCCTAAAACACTCTCAGAAAAGGTTTCTGCTCAGAATTTCAGAGGACACGTCTCTACTCCAAAGTTTTGTACAGCAAAATGGCTGATGGCAGCATCCACCATGTCAGCTTGTCTCTGTTCTTTATACTAGGGCAGCTTTTTATGCCTCAAAATACCCCCTTTCATACAGACTGCTCCTTTTGTAAAAAAAGATTTCATATCTAATTCCTGACCCAATCAAATGGTGGCATAGCAACAGATGTTTTCTGTATTAAATCACAATTGTGAGCAGGACAGAAGAAACACAACATCTTCTACACAAAATGCATAGCACACAGCAGTACTGGATTGCAAAAACTGTCACTGTTATTGCAGAACTTTTGACCATTTCTATACAATATTGCAATATAGGCATTTTTTTCCTTTTTTTAAAAATAGAACATACTTTGAGAATAAAGATGCAACTTAAAACACTGAATTATCTGTTGACATGACTTACATATGTTTATAAACACCACATTTACCTTAAAAAGAGCTGTTGGGAAAGTTGACATTTTTAGGGGGGCTTAATTCACATTAATGTGCTTTTGTCACAAAAACAGAACAAGAAACGAGCCATAACACTAGCTTACTTGTGGATGTGTATACTAGTGAACTGGGGGCACTGTACACGGGAGATCCCTCCTGGTTTGCCTGGCACAGCAGCACCCTGCCTACAAGAAAGAGAGAGAGAGTGGTATCTGGTTTTGGAACACTTCAACTGAACCTCAGTTTTTCATCCCAAAGCACAAATCAAGGCACAACCGGAACGGCGCACTGAAACTGAACCGGGGGCGCTTTTTGCGCTTTTTTCTTAAAAAAAAAAAAAAAAAAAAAAAAAAAAAGAAAAAAAAGAAAAAAAAAAAAAGGAAAGAAGCTCTTTTTCTGCTTTGATTTCAAAGCAGCAAGAGCCCAAACAACCCCAGTTTGACATTGGAAAAGCAGAACACAGACAACGCCCCCAACGCCAACGCTGCCGTTATCCCGCGGGGACCGCGAGCCGCACTGGCTGCTCTCTGTCCCTGTCACACCCTGCTTCTCCAAAACTGCTGCCCCTGCCCACCCTGCCCACCCTGCCTCCTCAGCCCCCGGCTGCAATGAGGCTCCTGGAGCCAGCACTGCAGGAAAATCCTGGGCAGCATTCCCAGCATGGACACCAGGCCAGGCAGGACCTGGGTTCCATCGCTCCCGCAGTCGCTGAGTGATCGCTGACACATCTGAGTGCAGCAGATTTTGCTCAGAGCGATGCACAAATGTATTTGTGCAAATATTTCGCTTTCCAGTAAATAATCTGGGTTCAGGATTAAGAAAAAAAAAACAGATAGAACATTTTTTTCCCCCCAAGGAATAAAAATAAAAGCAATAACCAAATCCATTTAAATCAACACTTTCACAATGCCCATTTTGAAAAAATGACACAAGTTTAAGGTTCCTTATTTCCTTTTTTTCTTTTAAATAAACTTAAATAAAACCCATCAGATTTTCTTAAAATTGTACTTTAGCAGACTTAGCTGAATACAGATTGAACATTGTACTTTCAAACTAGGAAAGAAACTTCTTCGCTTCTGGAATACAGTCCACTAGGAAAAGTGGGATATGAGACATCTGGTTTTGCAGATATATGTGCATATATCTGTACACACACACACACAGGATTTTATACACACATACACTGACATGCCTCAAGCTGTCAGGATCTGTGAATCACAATTCCAACCCATCAAATCTTTCTGGAGATTTGTGAAACTTTAGACATTGTGCATTGACATGCAATGGAATTGCACTGAGTTGAGTCCAATGAGTTTGGAAGGACAGGATTAAGTACAAATGGTAGGCACATTTTCCACAATATTACAGGAGCAATTCTCAATTTTCATTCACTAGGCCAGAGTTCTCTTAAAATATATTTTTAAAAATTTCTGCCATTAACCAGTTCTCTGTTTGTTGCTTGCAGCTGTCACTCGAAGGAGAAATATTGGAAATGCTGAAGAGTAATAAAATAATTCTTGTAATTTATGCAGTTTAACTCAGACTGTGACTACTGGAAATCTCATTAATTATTATGCTTCTAACCTTCTCAGACACCCTTAACTAACAGGATTTAGAGATGCTTACTGTTTTTCACAACTAATATAAAAGATAAAATATAAAACAAGCTCCTTTTCCCCCTTACTTTAAGGCAACACATCACTGACTGTATTAATATCTCTCTCAGCCTTCAGCCCTTGTGTGGTAGCTGGCAAATGAACATGCAGCCATTGAGATCCTAATTACAAAATAGAAAATAAATAAAAAAGTAAGCCCTATCCACACACTTGTTTGACCTCAGGAATGGGGATATTGGAATATGGGAGAATTTAACACCACAGATGCTTCCAAACCTGAGTTAGTGCAGAAGCCTGCAAGTGAAAGTGAGCTGAAGAGTCAGAAGCATTCATCTGGCTTAGAGAAACACATGAGGAAAATCACTCATTTCCATTAGGTTTTAAGAATAACTATAATGACTTCAAGTATGTCTAGAAAACAGAGCACAAGATTTTTAGAAGTCAAAGGTTACAGTTTATTTACATTATTCACCATAAATCCTAGATAACACTTGGCTTCCTTCATGCTCCATAGGTATTTTCCTACTCTTTGCAGCTAATAATCTTATATTTTTTCTGATTTCATCTCATACAAATCCTATTTTCCCTACTCTAGTCATCTAATTTCTAATTAAAGTACTTCAAAACAGATGCTTTTTTCATCTCTGTTACTAGAGTGTATTTAATTTCTTGCACAGAGCCTTCTAATTATATTTTGACAATCTGCCTTTGAATTTGTACATAATATTAATACTGATAACTAAAACATTATTATTAGATTTCACTAGGAAAAAATATGGAACTTTTTAATCTACTTTAGTAAGAAAAGATTATTTCTTCTGCATCTAATTTTGGTATTAAAAGTATTTCAATTGCAATTGATACAAGTGAGGGAAGACTGAATTATTGACACTAAGATCTGGGATAAACCTCAGAACACAGAAACAATCTATAAATTCCCCAATGGGGAAAAAAAATATTATTTTTCCTCCAGAACACTAAATTCTAGTGTGATGGAATAAAGGATTTAGGTTTGTTTTTTTTTTTTTTTTTTTTTTTTTTTTTTTTTTTTTTTTTTTTTAATGAAAGAGGATTTTAATATAAAGCTTTGAGGGAGCAGTGGCAGAGGGGACACTGAGGGGACCAGCCTGGGGTCAGGGACATTACAGAGACCCTGGAAGGGACAAAAACCAGGTGTCCCAAGATCAAAACCTATCCCCACTCATCCTCCTCTTCCTCCACTCTTTTCTCCTCCAGCCCATGATTAAGAACTTGCTGTTTGATGAGGTCCTTTGCTGAAGCACCGCAGTTATTTTGAGAAATAATTACTCTAAAAATATTCAGGACTGTGGAAAAAAAGTGATGTGCAGTCATTAATATTTTTAGAATACTTAAAATTCAGTTCCCAGTGGTTTCAAGATCTCTGACTAAATGCATTTCTCCTATTTTTTTTAATACTTTCAAAAATAAGTTTTTTGTGTACAGTTATTTACATGATGCAGATAAACTAATCTGCAGAAATACCAATGGTGCTGCACAGAGTACTCACTGTCTCATGTGAAACAGCTAAAAAATTCACTGCATTTCTCCAATCCTCAAAGAGCCAAGAAGTAACACCAAGGATCAACATGTAGACTCGCCCACTAAATTATACGGGATTTTTAAACCCCTGCTGTTAAAAATAGCTTTTAACTGGAACCACTGTGCAGCCACTACTACAGGAAGCTCAGAAATACAAATCTGCAATTAGCTGAAAAGAATTTACACAATTAGCTGGAACGTCTCATGGCATTGTTTTAGGAAGTATAAATTGAAATAACATTTTCTGCAGAAAAAAAACCCCCATACACCATTAGCTACCAATCATGCTGTTGGTGTAAAATTAACAATGGTGCAAGGCTGGATTATGGGCCCGGCTCTCTCCTGTCACAGGAAGCAGATGAAACTTCTAGAAAGCTTTCTTGGCAATGGTTTAGAGTTTCTATACCATGACAGAGAACCTGTTGAGCCTACAACGTACCACCTCACCGTACACAGGGCATGAGTGCCTTGGCTCAAGGACCTAAAGTTTCCAATTTTCAGGGCTGGCATTTATTCCCTGTGAAAAATGCATGTACTTGATGATTGGCTTTTCACAAATATTAAAATGAATATTATACGTGTTGTGTTAGAAAGTAATGCTGTATTAATTCTCTTAAGTACTGTGTTAAATATAGTTTTAGGTTATGAAAAATGTTAAAATAGAAACGATGCTATGTAAGATACTTTTTTAAAAGAAAGGACTCTGAGTGAGATGGCAGCCACAGGACACCTGAATCTTTCAGAGAAAGAGAATTTATTGCTCTCTTATCAGAAGAAATTAATTTCTTCCGGCCTCGAAGGCACTGTCAGGATTTGGAGGAAGAAGATGATGATGACCAGACAGAATCCTGTGTGTGAATGGAATTTATGCATCATGTATGAGCTGTATGAATATGCAACAGGCTGTTGTTTTTAAGAGTTAATCCTCTGTTAACGTGGGTCCTTTTTCAGGCTGGTGCTGCCCAGAAAAGGTACTTGGACTGTCCATAACTCTTTGTCTCTATTGTCTCATATTGCCCTAATTCAATTTTTCCAAATTATTATTACTCTAATTGTATTACCATTTTTTATAACCATCTTAATACTATTAAACTTTTAAAATTTTAAAAACAAGTGATTGGCATTTTTCACGTTCCCCAAGAATTTTGGGGGGAAATTACAAAAAAAAAAGAAGAGGAGAGACGTTGCTTTTTGGGGTTTTGCCCTGGGACACAACAAGGTGAGACATGATGGGGGGACAATGTTCCTCTCACTCCAGGAATCCCAAGGAAGCCCAGCTTCACAAAAAGCTCTTAGGAGAGCTGGGAAAGGCCAATGGTGCTGAGTTCTCACAAAGCCCATCTGCTAACTTCACAGCCAGGGGAAGCACAGAAGCATTTCCAGTGGCAGGAATGAACCAACTCAATATCCAGGGCTGGGGTTTAGTGCACAGGAGGCTAAAATGAGTGTTTTCAATACAGGAGCTAAGTAACTCACTACACACAAGGAGATTTAGTGATGATTCCATTATTCTAATCCATTGTACTCGCAGCTTTCCAGGTAAATCAGCTGCTCTTTACACATATTTTTTTCTATTGTATTACCAAAAGCCTCTCTGCCTCTCACAACTAAGAACCAGTTCATCCATTCTTTAATACTATTTACAAACAAAGAAATCCAAACAGAGTCACAGGAAAAAGTGATTGAAAAATGAAGCTATTTGAGTCTCGTTTTGCCCACATTATTATAAACTGTTATTTCAAGAGTCTAATCTAAATCTAAATCTTAAAAAAGCCCATTCTTTATTGAATTCAGTGATTGTTTTTCATTTTATTTTCCTCCCAGTCCAGCTGGATGATACCAAGTTCTCCCTGAGTTAGTTCTGATCATTCTGATCACTCTTTTCTTCATGCCTTTTGCAACAGCTAATATTCCTAAACACTTTTGTGCTCAATGCATGAAGAAAAGTGTAAATCTGCACCTCTCATTAACAAATCAGGAGATTTGCGAGTGTATCAAGGATCCTCATAAGCAATCCATGCCCTCTCTTGGTTTGCTGTTCTAAAAGTGTAATTTGATATTGGCATTTTCAGACAGAAATAGCACTGTTTTTGTTCTGGTCTGAAATATTGTTCTGTGATGGATTATTTCAGAATGCCTCATAGAAATGGATAAGAAACACCTAATAAAAGGCTCCTGTTGTGCAGTAATAGTGTGTGTTAGCTCCCATTGTCCCTTCTGACTAGGGAATTTAAAGAGAGCCTCTACAGCCTCTCTCTTGAATACATAATAGCAGTTAAGTGCTCTCTTAGCCCTTCAGTATCAATAGTCAACTACACAGACTTAGCATGCTTCTAAATATGCTGTTAATTCAAAAAGAAGTGCTCTTTGAGGGCCTTCAGTTAGCTGGGCTCTCTATAAATTGAATAATGGCCTTCAGATTTTAACACAACCACTTATGGATGGTTGTGTTGATACACTGGATTGTTCCATCCATTATTAACAAGGAATAAAGTAGCATAACCCCAAACCCCATGCCTGCTTTCTTGCAATATGTTAAAAATACAAACAAAACCTACGTTTAATCCCACCAAAGCTTATATATAGTTTCACTTAAGAAGAGGGTAGGGAGGAGAATCTAAAGTAGTTGATGTCTAAAGTTGATTTTTCCTAAATCCAAACCTCTTCTGACAGCAAACCTGAAATATAATCAATTATTGAACAGCCTGGGTGTGCATGCTGCGGGTAATGAGAATCTGTGCTCTACACATACATTTATGTAGTAGGTCCCTGACTCACATATAACCTGATATACATTGTTTAAAATAGAGGGAGGAGAGAAAAAAACACCAAAAAACAGCCAGTGAAGGTGTGTCTAAGACATTTCCTGGGACCTCTCCATCCAAAAATTCTGTTTAAGACATTAATTTTCCTTTTCATCACTTTTCTAAGCATAGTGAATGCTTCTTTATCATCAACTCTTAGTGTCCCCAAAATACCCAATGAACTGCAGCACTGACTCAGGGAACAGCAATGAATGTTACAGCAAACATCATTTGTGAGCCACCCTTCCAATTATTCTTTGCTGCCCATATCATCCATTTCCCAGCTTTTGGCAAACAGCCCTCTCTCCCCAGTTATTCCTGTGCAGCATCCAGGATGCTGTAAAAAATTGGGATTGGAAGGTGTCAATATCATGCAAGCAAAAATCAGAGAAGCAGCGAAGTTTGCAGCTCTGGTATGAGATAATCCCCCCAATTCCCCTCTGTAGGATATAGAACTCATCCCACAGTAACAGGGATCTCTCCTCCTCCTTCTCCTGCCTGCTTAAAACCACACTGTGTGACTGACTTGTTTCTAATTTAATTAACCTGCCTTCCCATAGGCCGGCTGCACTGCAGCAACAATTCATGCAATGCTTCCATTCACAAAGTAAAGCAATTGCAGCAAACTGCCCTTTCCAAAATACTTTTCAAATTATTTATCAGCGACAGGCATCCCTTGTCTGGTAACTAAACTGAAACTAAATTCTACAAATTCAGATGGTGCTTGTACCAAAATCTGCACCATGCTTAGAGAGTTTATCTGTGCTCCCTAGTGAATTTAATTATTGGCATCCAAGTGTAAATCCTGTCAGCGGAAAAGTCTAAAAACTGGACATTCATTATGAAAAAATAAAAAAAAAAAAAAAGGAGTGATACCATCAGGATTTCCTGCAAAATATATTTACTGTAAGATGTCTCTCTACAACCTCAGGTGCACATAAATTCTCTGACCTTCAGTGCCATTATTTTATACTGGGGCATGCATCCCACTGAAGTTGTTCAGGATCTTTCAAAAATGAAGTCTTTATTCCTCATCGTTCTATGTCCTCTAGCAGACAGAGCAGGTAAGCTGGTAAATGATGGCTATTCTTGGTTCACTTGTAACTTTGAGAGAAAACATGAGAGAAATTCCCAAGTATAAACTTCTGAAGTCAACTCTGAGCTGGAATTATACTCTGCTTGAAAGGAGATGCTTGAGAATACACAAAATGCACTCATGTTCTGCTGATTACTAAAATAGGTTGCATCCATACATCTGCCTGTTGAATAAAGATAGGAATAGGAAAAAAATCACAGAATAGATGAAACTGGAGCCTTTCTGCCCAAACACAAACACTTCAGTTTCAACATGGCCCTGCAGGGATTACAAGTGGATGTGTTTATGCTTTATCCTCTCATATTGTGTCAAGCCACTATTTTCTGTGTAAATCACCTATTTCAGTAAATCTATAAGACAGAGATGCAAATCTAATGCAATTAGATGCAGAGATGCAAATTACTAATCCCTCAGTTCTCCTTGCTTACACCAGCGAATGCTGGTTCTGACTTATAAATAAAATTCTATTCTGAATGACAAGCTGAGAATATAAAAGACCAAAAATTGAATCATCATGCATAATCCTGGCTTTAGCTAGTCTATTTCTTTCCTAGCCCAGACAGGTTCCAGAATTTCAGGAGCATGAAAAACCATTACAAAAATGGTAATGCAATGTTCCCAAAGTTTCCAAAGCACTCACTTTTACTAGAAGCAATTCTATGCTTGGAGATTTCCAAAGAAAATCCAAGAGCACCAAACCAACAGAGCTTGTACACTTGTAAAGCACAGCCCCCTCTTAGCTACCTCCACAATGAATAAATAAATGAAAACTGTATTTTGAAAGTTCCTCTCAATAAGCATTATGAAATGCAATTAGAGTGCATATTGGGGATCCTCTCCTCCCATGTCCAAAATGGGAAAGAACGTATAAGAAGGAAGAGAAAACATCAGCAATATGTTTGGAATACAATTAACCATAATCTTAAACTGCTTTAGCATTAATTTACAGTTGTAATCAAGGTTTAACACAGAGCAGAGTTGTTTTCCATTCCACTTAACTGTATTAACTTTACATTTCATATATTACTTTATTACTTAGCATTTGAGAAGAGTTTGTCTGCCTGACTGTCCATCCTAACACACGGATCTTCCTAACTTGGTTATTCTTCTAATCAGAGGAATTTATTCCTCCACATAACTGCTCCAACTTATCTAGGATTGCAAACATCCCCCCCAGTTCTGACCAAACAAATGTTTTAGTGATGACCTTGCAGTTTGCCTTAAGTTTTCCTCTCAGAGATCCTTAAGCCAGTGCTTTTTACACCTATCCATGGCTGGTGCTTGGGTTACAGTCCCAGTTTTATTCTAAAAATGCACCTTGCAGCCTTAGTCAGGCCCAGGCATTGCCTCACCCCTGTTGCCCAGGTAATTGTTGAGACAGGAGCAGTAGCTCTGAAACAGCTGGGTTTGCATCCAGCCTCAAAACCTACACCATCCACAGTCTGGAGATGCTGTCACCTCAGTTATTTAACTGGTTTTAGGGCTCTCACTAACCAGGAAGCCATAGAACACATTTTCACTAAGCACCAGGACGATGGAAGAGAAATCCAATGACAATTTTTCATTAAAGACTTCCTTTTTCAGTAAGGAACAGCACTTAACTTCTTTTAGCTCTTTAAAATTTGGTCAGTTATATCCACAATAAGAACACCTGAACAAACACAAGAACTTAGAAACAACACAAAGACAAAGAAAGGGCAGTACAGCTCTGCTTGCTCACAAGGGTTTCTTTTGGGTTAAGGAATATCTAAAAACAAGGAAACCTTCTAGGTGAACTCAGGAGAAACATGGAAATATGGCCATCAGAACAAGACCTGCATCTCAGCAAGATTTTCCATCAAGCCAAGAGATCCAGCCACCCACCCCCAAACACATTCTTCCCCCTATTTTGTAAGCACTCCACCTTTCAGTAAATACAGATTTCCTGGTTTTACTGACTCTGTTTGTGAACAAATCCATCATAACCCAGTATGAAATGGTTCCCCATACCAGACTGGGGTCAGAACTCACAAACTTTTACAGTGAAGAAGCAAAAACTCCCTTCTTCACAGTTTCCTACCTTCTGGCATGAAGCTGGCATGAACATTTACAATCAAATAATCAAATCTATGGAATTTCTTCTAGAGATCACATAGAAGAGTATCAAATGCTAAGTACAACCTGTGTGATATAAATCCAAGAGAAACACCTTCAAAAAGGTAACACTGACAGTATCTATGGTCATCTCTTTAAATTGTGCAGACTTCAAATCAATGCTGAATATAGGTAGCTTAATCTTGCTCCAGATTTAAATATATAATCAATTGACTAAATTAATCTTTATAAAATTAAGTCATTGGCATTAGCTTTGAATAAGCCTGGTTTAGTTTCCATGAGGGTATACATTTTAATGAAGAACTCATTATAATGTAGCATAAGGCATAATTAATTCTGGATTATTATTATTTATTTATTTATTTTAGTAAATAGCTAATGCAGATGCTGAATTCCATTTTTCTACTGGCTTTATTCATCTTTCATAAAACACGATTTCCTCTATAATGGCTTGTAAAAGCTCCTCAGAGTTTTAGAAATGCATTAGCTGTCATCGGTGTTGTTAATCTACCTAGGAACTCCTCATTTGGATGATGGTACTTTTGATTATTGAAACAACACTTACAGCTGTGTGTTATACTTGAAAAAGGAGCATCTAAATATCACAGGTGGAATATTAAACAATAATTATTTGACTGCAGTTAGAAAATTATTTAAGCTGACTATCTAACATGACTGCAAATATATTTAGACAAATCTGCCTAGTTAATAGCAAAGTTTGAACCCAAGTGTATGTAATCAAATAGTGAAATGAGTTAATCTATGGAGTGACAGACAGCTTTTAGAAAAATTCTGCTTTAGAGATATGATAAAGTGAACTTTTACCCCAGGATTAGAATGCTGTGCAAGCATATAACTCAGCTTCCCAAACTCCAAACACTGAGAACTGTTTCTAGGGTATTTGCTGAGCTTATGCAAGACTCATTTAAATTCAAAGAGAAACACTAGAAAGATGAAATGAATCCCAGGTGCTCTTACACTCCAGAAATAGATGCTTTAAGACATGAACAAAGAGAATTAGTATTAGCAAGTGTACAGGAATCCTCTCTTCCCCTGGATTCATCTTACTTAAGGGCATGGTTTTATATATATTGCTGTGGTAGTTCTTTACTTCTTATTATATATAACATTCTATTCCAAACCTTTGAACAAATTTCTGAAAGAAACTTTGTTACAAAATCTGATTGTTGGTGGATACTGCTGGATTCCAAGTGCCAAAAAGACCTGGGCAGCTAGAACTTCTCTGACTTCTGAGGCCTTTAAAAGACATTAAAATGCACAGACCTTCCCCTCTCTCTCATTTTGAGTGATGGGGAAAATTTTGCCATGGAATAACTGCCCAAGAAACTGGGTTTTTACAATAGTCTTCACTGGGTCAAGGTTATTTATGAAATGAATACAACTACTCAGCTATTGGGATGACTTGAAACTATCTCCTGAAATTCCTAGAACTTAATAAAACTCAGGAAGAATAATAGTGCTTTAAGTAAAAGAAGGATGGGATCTTCTGCTTTCCACTCAGCTGTGCTCTAATTGTTCTTCACCTCTAATCTTCAGTCCTTTCTTTCTCCACTGCCAACGTCAATCTTGAAAATTCTGAAATACTGGTTTTGTTTATGACCAGAAAATAATATCTTCTCATAGGAGTTACTGTGAATTTCCCTGTTCTCTGGAAGAGTATTCACTAGATTTCCAGGTAATTTCTGTAACATCTTTTCTCCCACCTTGCATTAGGGAGCTGCCAAAAAGGAGCCTCTCCAACAGGCATAACAAAGCTGTTTTCTGCCAGGAATAAAAAAATCTTTTAAAGTGGCCTTACTGTGTCCCAAGCTACATGCTGTACAGGGCTGATCTGCTGTAGCAACACAGGTGCAACAATATTCTATATTTCAATAAGGAGAGTGCAAGAGATTGCTCAAAAATTCATTGTTCCAAAACCCAAAAGAGAAAAACAAAAAGATCTGCAATAACTGAAAGGAACAACATGGAACTTGGCTCTCAGAATGCCTGAGGCAGAAAGAAAGGCTTGGTATTACAGACAAAATATACACTATATAAAAATAAGCAGGTGAAAATGATATTATAACAAACTGCAGAAACAAAGACAGTATCAGAGCATACCTAGTAAAGAAACCCAGCTGCAAATCTGTATTTTCCCATAATGAGCGTATGGGGAAAAGAACCAGACTCTAGCTTAAATACAGGAAAACTATGGGATGTATTTAAACTTGGATGGAAATACTAATAGATGAAAAAAATATCCCAGTTTCCATGAAGAATTTGTGAGACAAATCACAAAGTGCTTCTTAAAAATTTCCTTGTTAGGACCTACCTAAGATTTTAATAAATATTTTACTGGAAAAGATAAGAAATGGATAACACAACTTCATTAAGCATTCCTTTCTCATAAGAGGAAAACCCCCTAAAAGGGGGAAACCCTTAAGGAAAATCTTTTATTTATTAGAGGGAGGCTATGTAGATATAAGTCATCTTTTAAAAAATTTCCTACCCATGATCATATATGGAAAAACGCAATTCTGTGAAAAGCTAGAATGATACATGAAAAAAAAAAAAAATACCCTTTAGTTTTCCCTAAAATATCATTTTCTCAGCAGAAGGGTGGGAAGGGCAGGAGCTGGTGGCCATCAGGGAGCCTTGCTAGGCCCTGGAAGTGCAGCAGGAGTCTCCAGAGGGCCCTTCCCCAAGGTGTCCCTGGAAATCCACACCAATCTCACCATGGCTGCAGACCCACATGGCCAGAGTGCTGCAATTTACTGCAGCACCAGCATTTCACAGGCACAAAAACAGCCTTAGAAGGGCAACCCAGGAAGAGAAATCCATAGTGTTTTGCAAATATACAGTATTTTGAGCCCCCAAGGTGTTGTGCACCTCTGAGTCTCCATTTTTAGCTGCCACTCATTTTCTCAAGAAAGGTTTTCCTTCACAGAAGTGTACACTCCAAAAAAACCCCAAGCTATAACAATCATGTCACTGGTCCTACTGTTTACAATTATCTCCAAGGTTTTAGGGTTGATTTACATTGCGTTCCTCCCTATTTGACTTTAATTGTCTGCTTCAAGTTGTCAGGACATAACTATATCTTAGATTTGCATTGCATTAGGGGGATCTTCTCCTTTCTCTATTGATCTTGTCTCGCGGAGTAATTTAACTCCATTCTAATTTTCCTGTGCACGCGGGGTGCTCTCCATCCCAGGCAGTGAGTTATGTGTATTCAAGTGGTGCATCTTATGAATCTTGTTAAGCTTTAGCGCCTTGCAGCCCGCGCTGATGGAATATTTAATCACAGAAATGAGTTGGCAGATTTGATGTACAATACGGGGAAGCCTCGCGGCCGCGGCGCCACCGGCAATTGAGGAACGGGGGAATTTGCCATTCATCAGTGCCATCCTGACAGCTTTGTATAACCTTCTGTTTTTCACTTATTTATGAAGATTAAAGGTACTTTAAATCAACAGTTTCTCTGTAGATGTATCATCTTTATTTCAGAAGTGGCCAAATTTTTCATCATTTACTAGGAGCTAAAGGAACTTCTTGCGCTGACTGTGAAAAAGTTGGTGCAGTTTTGTCATGACAGTGCTGAGACAATAAGTAAACTGAACAAGTAGAACTGACTGTCTTAAAAACCACATCTCTAATTTTATAATTATAAAAAATTAAATTGCTTTTTCTCTAAAGAATGTGGTTGAGGGAATCCAAAAGTAAAGTCACAGTGTTCTATTCTAAAATGCAAGAACTGCAGTGTTTTTTACTGTTTCATGTCCTAACAACTTCAAGAGAACTCCACAATTTTGACTAAATTATTTAAAAGAAAGTTTTATATGTTTAAATGTGAGACCTATCATATTTTAGTTCAATATAAATAAAAAGCATTTGACATGCATTGAAAAACTCAACAAAACCCAAGCCTGCCTCCATGTATAAAGAGAAAAAAAATCAGAAATAAATGAAGTATCTTGATGGAACTTTCTGCAAAGGTGTGGTGGAGTTCGTGTCATAATTCATAAAATTAAATTAATACTCTTCTAATGGTAATTAAAGATTCTCATTAAGAAGGGCAAACACCTCCCTAGTGCTGGCAATAAAAATGCACTTGGGACTTTAGGAGGTTATACAAAAAAATCAATAACCTGCCATTTTATAATTAAAAGACAAAATAAATGTTAGGGAAAAGTCCAGTAAATTAGGAAAATTACCTTCAGGAGAGATTGAAAATATTGATTTTAATTTACAAACTATGTGAACTCTTCATGCCCTACTTCATGAGACAATTATAAGTCAGATTGTTAATTCTGCATACGTATTAGAAAATTGATTACTGTACTATGGGAATATTATTATATTTGTCATTAACACAAAGTCATTTATATGAAATGACTAATAACTCTGACTTTCTAATTTATGCAGGTTCAGGGTTGGTTCACTAACTACTCAAACGAGATCAATGTTAAATTCCTGTTTTCAACATAGACATACATCAGCAAGGAAATAAATTCTGCCTGCACCAAATACTGCAATTCCATGAAAGCCAAGTTAGGTTTTTTTATTATTATACTCTGCCACTTTTACCCTAATTGGAAGATTTTTATCTATCTCAGTAGAAGCTTTTTTTTAACCACAAATGTGTGTTTGTAATAGTGCCCTTTTCAACAATTTTCATCTCCTGAAGTCCCTCAAATTAACAAAAGTTTTTCACCTTTGTCAACTGGAGACTCAAATATCTCCATGAGTGGAGATTCCCCAGCTTCTGCTGACATGACAACCTCTTTCCATACTGAACTACCAGCCATGAAAAATGCTTTCCTGATGGCTATAGGGTTTGTGGGTAGCATTCAAATTCCTTTGGAATCAACTGGATTTTGGACTACAAATAAGTTTATTTTCAATTCTGTTCCTAAGTTATTTGTAGAAACTACTGCTAGCCATGACTGACTTCCAGCAGACAAAAACTGAATCTCTAACTCCAAGCTGCAATCAGAGTCGGAAACTGGTCTCAGTCAGGTGAAAATATAGACTCAAAACACAAAAACATAAAACTGAAAAACTAACTATAAAATGTACAAAAATTTTCAGAAAAAAAATATGATTCCATATACTCTATACCTATGTATGTCTACATGTAGTCTCTCTCTCTATATATATATACATATAGTTATAGATAAGATTTTTTTGGCTCTTGTTCCTTAAAGAATCCCTGGAAGAAGGTGACTGCACTAAAATATGAAATAAAATAAAATCTCATGTAAGACTAGGATATTGCAGTACATTTCATGTTACACTAGCTATTTTCCAATAAAAAAGGTATTCATATATCTTCTATATAAAGTTTACTATGCCCAGGTAAAGTAAAATCTTGAATCACAAATGTATAAATGACTTGTAAATAATGTGAATCACACAAAGAAAGCAAACCTCACACCAAACACAAATTCTGTACTTTTGCATGTTTTAAAGAATACTAAATGAAATATGGCCAGTGGGACAATCATAGAGCAATCCTTACCTGCATAGAACTCTGGACTATAAACTGCACCAACAACTGGATTTAATTTCCAGCCTGCAGCAAACAGAAACATAACAGTTAATATTGCAATTAGTGATAATAATAACAACTATTATTATGACTATAACTACTGTTGTATAGAAAATACAGACAAAATTACTTCAAGAAAGGTCACTGTAATTCAAGTTTCATAGTTATCTTTAATTACTGATCTCTAATATCAGAGTCTGAGGTATGGAAATAAGCCATGAAACGAGGCATTCACCAGACACGTGGCATTTACTGGAGTGAATGGCCAGGTGAATTACCTTGGCTGAAATGCACATGGGTTTACTCCCTCAAGCTCTGGAATGGAGCCAGATATTTCAGGTATCCCATAGCCTCTAGTACAAGGCAGATGATTTCTCAGCCACTGTTTTGGCTCTGGTTATGAGCCAGAGGAGCCAGGGCAGCTCATTCTCTGGACACAAACATTTCTGATAAGCCTTTGCTAGCGAGGGTTACAGGGCAACCAAATAATTGGAGTATTTGGATTCTACCCTGGCAAAAGGAAAGCACAGCCACGGCATGGCAATGTCTGTAGGAAGGAGATGCTCTATGGGGTCCAGTGCTACAAATCAGCCACTGCCCTGCTCTTCAATAATCACTGTCCTCCCAACCCTGCACAGAACCCCAGCACAGAACTCTCAGATCTGCTCTGCCTGTGTCTGGCCAAACTCCAAATTACTGCTTGCACTTTACACCTGCTGCAGCATCCCCAGGCTGGCTGCAGACCCAGGGGCGTGCAAAGCATGGGGATGTTATCTTAATAAAGACAACCAAGCTGGAGGGACAGGAGGGGCAAGAGAAGAGCAAAATGAAGTGCTGCAAACTCATTAGTGTTCCCAGCTGTGGCGCAGTGCCAATTACTGCTGTGTGCTCAGCCACAGGTAGATCCCCTCCCTGCAAACTCCACAGAACATCCCCCCAGCCACACTGTCTTCTTCCTTCAGTGAACAATTATTTTGAACCACTGGAACTGAAAAATTAGGGGTTTTCCTAAAGCACACTCAAATCAGAGGAGTGGGAAGTGCTTCTTGTAAATGGGAATAAAGAAAAAATACCCTGAGCAAAAGCATGTTGTAAACTCCAGAGCTATGGTACTTAAAATAGAACTTATAACTGCTACTGGAATCAAAACACAATCCAGACACTTTTCAAAATCACAAAAGCCACAATTAGAAGAATTTAAATGCACCCAAGGTTTATTTCTGCCTTGGCTATATCATGTAATGCAAAAGGACTGTGGAAAATCATTAAACATCAAGGCATAATACTAAAAAAGCACAATGCAAAAAAATCTCAATAACAAACTATTGCCACCCTTTCAAGCTACCTCCATCTCATGCATAGTAATTATTTCCCAGTAATTAACTGTTCAGTAAGAGAGGGGAGGGGTGGTTTTGAAAGGTAACTCATGAGTAAGTTCAGAGTAAGCAGCTTTGCGTGACACCTTTTCTGTAGAAGTGACTGCAGTTCTGCTATGTAGCCAAAAGACAGTTAGGGAAGCTGGAAAATGTCCAGCCAAGGAGGGCTAAAAGGTTTTTCCGCCTAAAAATACCACAGGAGTTTTACCTGATCATTGAATTTCACACTCCACAGGATTATATTTAGGAACATCAGAGCATAACATATCTCTTAGCCAAATTTTGTGTGATAGAAAATCATTCAAATTTTGAAACTTTGGGTAAAATTCTAACTTTACATATGTTAGGGAACATCCAATATTTCAAATGCAATACTTCCTCAGAAAACCACTGATCAAAACCATCCAAAATGAAAGATTGGACAGAACTTTAGATCTGTCAGCTTTTGCTGTCAAAGCATCTGACAGACATCTCTCAGCTTCTAAGTTACACTAACAGTGCCACAATTTGTCTGAGAGAAAGGAAAAAAAATCATCTTGGAAGACACAGATTGTTCTTCACAGCTGAAAGGCAGTCTCATATTTCAGCTCCTTACCACTCTCCCAGTGACGGCTGTCTCATCTAACTTTCTGAAGCCTTTGGAGGAAATACTTCATTCATGGTGAAAATAACAGTAATTAAACTTAACTTTATCTTGTCAGCCAACAATGTGCTGGCCCATAGCTGTGTGGGTTAATCAAGTGTGATGGGAGTTGATGTATCTGAGAGAGCAGCTGCCAAGTAACCCTTCTGCAGCAGCTGGAGGAGGCAAATTCTCGGCTGTGGGTGTAATTCTGAGCATTTTTCTTACTGTCACAATATTAATCTCCTCCTTGAGCTGAAACTGGAAAAGCTTGAAACTTAAAAATCAGCCAAGCAAAGAAAAATCCCTCTGCCTGACCCAGCTTCCCAGCCATCCAGAGAAGCAGTTGGCCAGTGGGCTGAAGGGAAGGAAATGATCCTGGGGGAACAAGCTGCGGTAGAAATGGGGTGCAGCAACACAAAAAGGATTATTTTTCCTTCATGTTCTGGAGAGGCCACCATGGCCAGAGAAAGGCTTGGGTAGGAAAGAACCCTGTGACTCCATTTCCTTCCCTGCTGTTTGCTACCCAGGGAGGGGGACAGGGAGTGGGAGGGGATTTAACTGTGCTAATAGGCACTGGATGTGATTTTGGATCTAAATTTAGAGCAACAGAAGGCTCAAATCCAAAGCACCACCAGTCTAAACTTTAAAATATATTTATCCTTTTACAGATCTCTGCTTCTTGTTCCTCCTTTATTACTGCAGTTCTCTGAATGTACCTGCCCATAATTCTTTGTGTCCTACAACCCTTGGATGAGCATCCTGAATGCCAATATGAGCATCAGAAGAAAGTACAGCTGTGAACAGGATGGGTTGGAACATCTAAAAATGTCTCAAATATTTTTGCTAACCTGTAGCACTCCTGACATTGAATTTCCTTGCAAAGAGAAATCAGCTGTATCTCCAAAGCATGAGGTGAGCCATCAAAATCATCCTGACTGATAACAAACCCACTAAAAAAGCTCTCCCAGCAGCTGCTCATTTGGGGAGTCAAAAGTCACTGGAAAGCATACTTATTTCAAGGATCATTTCGGACACAAAAGCACACCACTTATTTGAACAAAGCTGTATATATTTTTTAAAAAACCCAAGGTTTTTGTGCCTTGAAATCTACTGACTTCTGCAATCCTATTAACAACATGAGCCCTGTTATCAAACAACCAGCTGCATTCAGGAATGGAACACAAAACAGAATGTATCTTGTTTTTAAATTAAAATAAATATCAGTTCCTGACGTTTTGATAGAATACAACATGTGCCCCAACTACCTTTTGAATACCTGCCAACAATATGCCAGTCACAATACACACTTTGAAAGATAAAGGGAGGCATTAAAAAATAAGTGGTTCTGAAGGAAACAGAAAGGCATGTGCAAACAAAATGTTTCTGGCTACCTGCATCAGACAAAATTCTGCAAATTTTCATGTGCTGGTGGAGCAAACTGGCCGTATAGTTTATTTAAAAGATGAGTCCTTTACCTTAGACAATAATAATCTTCAATAAATAATCAGCTCTAGCAGTGGTTAATTCCTGACAAAATGATAAAGAACTAGACTTGTATCATGCCAGGATGACTGATAGTATAAGCACTGATGAAACCAAATGAAGCCCCTTACACTTCATTCCTTGTTGCTTGGGATGATTATGCAAGAGGGACGTGATTGTCCTTGTGTGTTTACTTTAGGGGATTTCACACATTTTAAAAAATGGTAAAAAAAGATTAAAACAATCAAAACCTATGAATTGCAAGCAGAGGTTGACTTGGTGGGCACCTGACAAAAGGCGTGCAAATTGGTTGTCTGGTTCACAATAAATAAATGTTACTTATGCACTGAACAGGGTATTTCATACTTTTGGTGAGATCTGGATCTGATGGAACAGGATGGAAAATGACAAACAAAACACTTCAAGTGGGAAACAATTTACAGCAGATTTTGCTCATCCTGGTCTTGGACATTAATAAATGAGAATGTGTGACCTAAGTAATCCTGCAGTGCAGGACATAGATTTGAACCTCCTCTAAAACCACATGGCTAAAAATCTCCCATCTCTTATCACCAGCATTCCCTTGCTTCAGCACTGCCTGTGCTGATATGTAACATGTTATTTGCTCATGAACAGTTTTGTAGCCTTAGGATAATATGAATACAAAATATGCATCATCATTTACAGAAAAACTACTTTTGTCATTGCAATATAGCAGGCAGAGTTCATAGCCTCATATGCACATGGTTAATTTAGCTCTGTATTACAACAAAATCTCTTTATGTGATCCAGTCAAGCCTCATGTCTCTCTCTAGATTCACTGGGATGCTTTAAAACCAATAAAAACTAAGGAGATTTTCCCATCTGCATAATTTGCCAAGCTTCACATCTATATACAAAATGAGGAAGGAAACAGCTTCTAAGAAAGCATGAGGAAATTCAGGCTTTTCTTCTCCAGATCATTTTAACTACATCAATTATCACGTCACACGAAAACCATACCTGTGTTTTATTTTTACTGTGTTACAAGAAAATTATGAGCTTTAATAAAAAATAAAGCCACTGTGTGCCCTGGATTTTAGTAAAACCTCCCTAATGACACCTCAAGTAGAGAAAATATGATCCATTATATTTCAAAATGGAAAAGAGCCTAATCTACCTCAGGAAACCTTTATGTGCACTTTTCATCTGCTTTCCACTGTATGGGAAAAACTGAATTAAATTGTAAACCAAATACCAACAACTGCAGAGCCTAGCAGAACTAAAAGCATAATTGCAATAAAAACTTCAGTTCATGTGCTATTGTTTGACATGACTGAGTTAGGAACTTGGTTGAATTTGAATTTTCTGAACCAGTAATGGCACAAAAGCACGTGATCCAACAATTGCAAAGGAAAAAATTTAAAAATTCATTGTTTCCAAATGCTTCAAATAACTGTTGATTCTTTTTTTATCATTAAGTTGGTGCAATGTTGTACATTAAGTCAGTATTAGAATGAATTTTATTTTTAGATAGCTTGGAATTCTAATTTCTCCATGGGAAAAGAAGAAAAGCTAGAAGCAGCACCTGCTACCAGTCTCCCTTCTCCTAACAAATTGTGGAAGGAAGATATGGAAAATGATCTCTGACCAGATATGTGCCCTGGTACTAAAAGGTTCTACAGGAAAGACATTCTTGCTGGTCTCCCTCCCTCCATGCCCCAAACCAAGCTGAATCCTCCCATCAGTTCACTCATCACTACATTAATTACAGCCAGAGGGATTTGAGGTCCAACACTGGAATTCCAGTCAGGGGGATTTGGGGTCCAACACTGGGATTTCAGCCAGAGGGATCCCAGCCTGAGGGATTTGGGGTCCAACATGGGATTCCAGCCAGGGGATTCGTGCTCTGCCCACGTGGCTGGGAATCAGCCAAGCTCTGCAGAGGTGCCATTCCTGCCCAACCCCATTGTGTCCCAGGACTCTGAGCCCCAGGAAGGCAGGGGGAGCAGAATGGGACCCCCCAGGAGCAGGACTGGGGGTGGCATGCAGGGACAGTCACCCCAAGCAGGGCCCCGTGCACTTACCGTTCGTGTAAGGGTTGACGGTCTTTTTATTTGTCATTACACGTGCTGTGGCATTATTTACCTAAGCACATAGAACAGGGGATTAGAAAGGGTTACAGGCAGGGCCCGTGTCACTATTAAAGGCATGCATTATTACTGCTATTAGTCATGTGAAAATAAAATGCAATTTAATTTATAGAAGGCAACAGGTGCATAACAAAATCATACTATTTATAATTACATTTACTTTCATAACCATTTTAACTTACAAATCATTTCAATAAAGCAACATCATATCATTTAAACTTTAATAAAAAGACATTAAAAGCAAATTAAAAGGTACTGCATAATTTAAGACTTAAGAGCATGCTTGTATTCCATGATAACACTGATACAATAAATACTCAAAACAGAAGAAAAAGAAAAAGATTATATGAAGGAACATGCAGTGGAGTAGAAAGGAAAGAGACAAGGTACAAGGAAACAAAGAAAATGTCAAAAAAGGGACAAACGAATTTTAGCAGTGTGCAACATAACCCTTTAGAAGAGAAGTACCATTGGAAAAGCAACATCTAGCATTCAACACTTGGAACAAGAGCCTTTTTCATTGCAAGAATTAACAAAATCATTCAAGCTTTAAAATCACAGCTAACAAAAGGATAAAAAGAGGGTGCATTATTTAACACAATATGGAGTTAACAATCTGAGTAAGATGTGCACGAAGTCATATCCTCAATCCAATCAGTGCCTCCCAGGCTTGCTTAAAACGTACACTCAATTACAGGCGTACCAATATATAGAAAAAAATGTAGCATCAAGAAAACTTAATACAACAAGTCAAAAAAATCCACGTGGTATATCAGCGCTAAATACGTGAAACGGCAGATGGACTTCTCCACTTACCATTCAGCACCATCGCCAGCATGGGTATGTATACAGTTACCATGGTTACTGAGAGTTTGGTGAGGGCCCTAAGCGCTACCGTCGAGGGGGAAAATGAAAAGGCAAAATATGCAACATCTTACTCAAAAGACGACAGCATTTTCAATTGGTAATTCTTTCTTTTTTTTTTTTTTTTCTTTTTTTTTTTTTTTTTTAAGTTCTAACAAATACGACTGAGGCAGTGTTGAAGGGGATCCAGTGGCGCGGCAAACGTGGCTGGAGGTTTTTGGAGATGGGGATGGATCAGGCCACCCAGCTTCCTGAAAATTAGATGTGAATATTTCTCAGTCTCTAGTCTGGCTTTGTTTCTTGTGCATCTTTTTTGGACGCTTCTTGCCCAATCTGAATTTTTTGAAAGCCACTGTGGATCCCACATCAACCCTGCAGCAACAAAAAAAAAAAAAAAACAAAAAAAAAAAAGGAAAAAAAAAGGAAAACAAAAAAAAGAAAAAAAACCAACCTTTTGTTTGTTTTTTGTTTTGTCTGTCACACTTTTTTTTGTTGTTGCTGTTCTCAATTTTTCTAATTTTTTTGTTTTTTGTTGGCTGTTTTTTTTGGAATCTACTGCACCCATTGATTTACAAAACATCGAAAATAATAACTTCAAAATATTAAAGCTTTCTTTTTATTTTGCTCTCAAATCCGTCATCCACCTTTCAGCAACAATGACAATAATAATAATAATAATTACAAAAGAAATCATAATAAAAAACCCAAGTAAGGCCAGATTCTCTCTCTTTATATATAAATATATATATAAACAATGGGAAGGGGGAAAGGGGAGCACACAGAAGACACCAATGATGCATCTGAAACAACAAATGAGAGTGAAGCAGACATTTATAAAAAAGATGAAAAGGAAAATATTTTGAACATGCACCTCGATTTTACGGCCCTCTACCACGGTGCCGTGTAATTTCTCCCTCGCCCTGTCCGCATCAGCACTATTTTCGAAAGTTACGAAACCAAATCCCTGCATGCAGGAGGGAGAAGGGGGGAAAACAACATGCACATTATTATTTCAGTCAATGACCACTTGTTTGCTTATGTTCTCTCTCTTTAATTTAATATTTTTCTTGTCCTCGCTTCATTTCTGTAACATGCAAATTAGAAAAATTATAGTTGTATTGAGATGTGCAATAAATAAGCAACAAATGTGAACAAATTTTTTTTTCCCTGTCATCAGTTAGATAATACCCTCTCAGAAAGTCAAAGAATGATACCAAAAATACCTTTCTACATGTCACTACAGAGGAAAATAAATCTAACAATAAGAAAATGAAATTAAAATAAATTACAGTGTTTACACATAGAAAAAAATGAACTAATGAGAAAAGAAAATGAACCACATTTTAATGACATGCAGATATCTCAACAAAATAAAAAACATGTGCACAAAATTCAACACTGAATGTCAATATACTCTAAACATTGCCTACTCAGTCATGCTGTTGTGATCATAAGAAACACTGTTCCCATGCAACACTAGGGTAACTTAAACTTTTGTCAAACTATACAGCCTTTACTTATTTTTTTATAAAAGGAAAAAAGGAAAGAAAAAAAGAAAAACCACCAACAAAACAAAAGTACTTTCAGAACAAAGTATAAACTTTCTTGTATTAACAGATCAAAGAAAATCACATGATGTGAATATAAAAAGAAACTCTGATAAAAGAAGAAAAATGCAAACGTTTTGAATAAATTTAACTGCTTTATTTACTTGTTCTGCATATTATTTTCCACATATAGAACATGCAACTGGTAAAACTCCAGAATCCCATGCTAGTGGGACAAATCTGAAATTCTGCTTAAAACAAATCCCCTCCTTTATAGTACTAGGCTTAAATAAACACTTTAAATCCTACTAAAATGCCTTTTATGCCCTGAGTTAAATAAAACACTGTTTAAAATGGCAAATATTTTTGAGAAATTTGACAGTGAAAAACATTTTAGAAACATACACCAACCCTTTGAAGTAATTCTTGCATTAGCACTACAATGCCTTTGCATGCCTCCCAAAATTATCCAAACAAACGCTCCTCTCCATCCCTGAGCTTTCACACCCAGAAACATTTACAAGTTGCACGTGGTGCTTTGCACACAGGCAGTGCTTACATAGTTTAAGTGGTCCTAAAACCGTTTTTATTTTTATTTTTTATTTCTGTTTTAGCCTGAACTCTGTTCTGCTCCTGAGCCACCAGCCACTCATCTGCCTTTGCTGAGTTTTCCAGTGTTCACCCACTAGGAACACTCTCTGCAGGGCTACCTACTGCACAAAGTGACTGGTTAAAAAAAAAAAGGGTAAAATTATAATAAAAATAAAGATAAGACATTTCTACATTCATTTACACAAAGGGGAAACCAAATATCAAACTAAGGCAAAACTGACACGAGGCAGGGAGAAATGAATGAGTATGGACTGCACAACTAATTAGTCAACCACCAACAAAAGTGAAGTAACTCTCAGGATAATTTCCTGGGTTATTTGGGTTATTTCACCTGCTCAAAGAACTGAGTTATTTATTCCCATTTATAATGCAAAAAGGGCCATTTATGTACAGCAGTGTCTCTCTAAAGCAGCTTAAGCACAGCTACTCCTTTTTCCCCGTTTAAACCCAGCCTGAGGCCTGAGCTGCCAAGTGCTCTGTCAGCAGCTGAATCCATTCTCACTAGTCCTGATTCCACAATTCTCTCCACAATTTTAGCACAAGGCCATGACCTCACTTGCCACAAGTCACTGGGGATGGAGCTCTCAGTTTCCCAAAGCACCAGGAGTGGTGAGAGAAAGCAAATCCCCCTCCTCAGCACCAATGTCCATGGTTTAGATCCTTGTACAGGCTCTTCTTATACCTAAACCCATCCTCAACTTTAAACTCCTATTTCTTCTACAAATTATTGTCTCATCTTGTTAAAACTCTGTAAAAAATCCCTCCTAATTTAGGATACCATTAAGAAAATTTCACAGCAGAAAACATCACTGAATCCATGGTTCTAAGCAGAGTAACTCCATTCAATAGCAGAAACTCCCCCAATTCGGTTTGTTTTTTTTCCTATTATCTTGCCTGAGAAATTGTCCCCTCCTGGAATTGCAAACATTTGGAGGGAGTTAAGTCAAAATTTTCTACCAGTTAACTTTTGTTCAAACGGCTAAAGAGAAAGATAAAAACCTAATTATACTAAAAAATTAGAAAAATATAAAAAGTGGAGCCACAAGCCAAGAACTTCAAAGATTCTGAAAATAATACGCATTGTCATTTTTTAATTTCTTATGTTGTACTTATTCTCATAATCAACACTACTTAACTTAAGCTCTTGCTATTTATGCAAATCTTTAACTTTACCTGGCTGACAGAGAAACTCAAGAACAAAACCCAGATTCACCCATCACACATTCAAATACCTACACAAACACTTCAGCATCAATTTAATTTGCAGCTGAGTTAACAGCTGCATTCTATTAACTGGTAATGCAAATATAGGCCTTTTATTTTTAAAACCTGTCAAGTGATTTAATAATAACCAAGTTAGAATGTGAGGAGGTTCTGATTTAATTTGGGAGGCACTTTGGGGTTCTCCTTATTTGAAGAAATAGGTGTTAATGTAATATACAATAGATACACATTAATAAATACACACATAAACAGATTTCTGCAGGTATATATAGAGCTGTCTAGAGCATTGATTTATAACTGATAGAAAATGGTCAAAAATTCAAAAGTCATCAGTGTTGCTGTATATTTTAGCAAAGCTTTCTTCATTATGATTACACATTCAAACAAGCAGACATTTGTACTATGACTTTCATTGATTTAGGGTTTTCTTTTATGGAAAGACAGTGGTGCTCTAATGTTATGTTTTTTGAATATGCAATTCCATTTTTCTTAACTATTATGGCATGAGAATGAGATTCCTTCTGGGTTTTTTTGCAACAATTGTTTAAAACATTAACTATTAGAATAAAAAGAAAGAAAAAGAAACAGAAACAAAAACAATTCTAGCAATTCTTATGCCAAACTGCAGCTAGAAACAAATTTGAATTCTGATCCTGCAAACTTTGTTACCTGTACTCAGTCTGAAACCACTTAGTAGTCCTTTCAGTTTCAGTGGGATTTTATGAAAACATAGATAAGCACTGCCAGGAATGGGACTTTAATCTGGTGCATCTTAATTCCTACAGAATGGACACGAAATGATCAGATTAAAAAAATAAAAAATAAAAAAAAAAAAAAAAAGAAAAAGAAAGAACAGAAAAAAGATGTCCCTCTCATTCCTAATATTTCTTTTTTTTTTCCATAACTTTCCATTTAATTGAGAGAATCTAAAGTTACTTCTGCAAATGAAAATATGGAAATATTCGGTAGCTGTAGCTGAAACATCTCTGAGCAAGGTGAGAGGCAGCAGCCCTGAGCTGTGAGATGCACCCAGCCCTGCCTCAGGCATCCCTGGGGACAGCTGGGCTGCAGGAACATCTTCACCAAACCTGACCTAAGTGTGTGACTGAGGCAGGGATGTGACAAACCCAGCCAGGAAAACCTTTTCCCTCTGAAATCCTTACCAGGATCTTTCCTTTAGCACGAGGCACTGAGATATTTTCATGCTGCCAAGCAAACATCAAAATAAAAAAGCTCAATTTGAAACATCTCCTTACGCCATCCCCCAAAACTCTAACAAAACCTTTCACTTGTGCAGGTGTGGTGGTTAAAATGTGCCCACCTGGGCAAGGTTTAGTGGCTAAACAAAAGTTTAAACTCCTCCCAGGTGTGCTCAGCTCCACCCTGTCAGCACCAGCAGCAAAAGTGGGGGATGGCTCTGGAAATTAAAGGGATGATGCAGCAGCAGCAGGTCTGGGCAATCCATGTCTTTTGCAAACATTGTTGAACAACCATAATTTAAAAATAATAAATTTTGGCCAGAGTAGGGGATTCTAAGCCACCCAAATTCCATCCATTTTAGTTGTTTACTGAAAAAGTGATGAATGTTCCAACTGAGTTTGGGCTGGCAGGCAAGGGGATTAATTAATGTCTCAGTAATAAACCAGGAGATTTCAGCTGTTCCATTTAGGTTTAAAATACAAAGTGAAGGCTCTAATTTCAGAAAATAAATATTAACAGAATTAAAATACATCTGATTTAAGATAGATTTTTGATGTATATGACTCTTTAAATATGACAGGTTACACTATGTCTAGAGCAGGGATAACATTCCATCACTAATAATAAATGATATATGAGTTACAAGAAGATTGAAACATTTGTGAATAAACTTTTTAGTGTGTCTGACATGGCAAGGAAATGAAAAAAAGATATGCATATGACAGACATAACCCCTATAATGCAGCTGATATCACAGGTGAACACACTGGGTTACAGTTTTGCACCAGGTGATGCAGTCCTGGCCATTCTATCTTGCTTTATTTCTTAAATACTGAATAAATTGAAGTATGCATTCAAGGCAAAGTATTTTTGGAAAAAAAAATTAGGTGTTTGCAATACAATAAGAACTCTTTTAATAAAGTAAATGCTAAAAGAGATTGTTTTCAAAGGGTTGGTGTAGTAAGGCTTTAACTAAAGAGGAAAACATCTGCACTTAATCTGGAACAATCACATATTTTCTCAGCTAATTACTAAAGAAGATAATTATTAGATATAATTGTCATCTTTCATTTCAATAAAGGAAAAAAATACCTGTACTAGTACAAACCTGCCTACAAATATCTTTAACTATGGACTCATAAAATAAATGAAATAATTACCCTTGAAAAATAAGGACAGCAAAAATCAACATTCCCATATAACAGGTGACAGTTTGGAGTAGTTAAAATTACCCCCTTTAAAAGATATGAGTCCAATGATTTTCATACTGCTTAGAAAACTGACTGACAGCTCAGAATATGTTTTCACTAACATAAAATTTCAGACATTATTTTGTCACAGCAGTGCAGTTGTTTCCTTTTACTCATATATTTTAAACAAAACAAAAAACTCCACAGGTGAATTAAACTGCTTACCTTTGAGCCTCGCTCATTAAAAATAATTTCAACATCTAAGATTTTACCAAATTGCTGCAAAGAAACAGAAAAAGTCACATGAAAATTAGATAACTTCAACTCTTCTATCATATACAATATAAAAGTTGTTTCAGGAAATGCTGCAAAGTTTTACAAATGTTAAATGATATAAAACCAAATATTTTAAACACAAAAAGAAAGACAGCACTAAAAGGAGTCAGATCAATATTATTTCTAAATTCTGTGCATCATTCTGCTCAATACAATCACTACTCAGTGGAACTTCAAGCTCAGTAAAGCCCCTGACAGAGAGAAAAGAACATTCAACTGAGAGGACAGTGAAGTAAAAGTCCCAAATTTCTGCATTTTCCAGAAAAGGCGAAGGAGTTTTGTCACTTGTGCATTACAGGAATAAGATTAAATCAGGTGGGAGTTTTGTTGCTGGCTTCATGGACTGAGGATTTCTTTCCACCCTTGCTGAAATTGGTAACCATTATTCCCTGAGAAGTTTTGTCTTAGTAGAGCATAATTTGGAAAACTAGAATGGATAGTCACTTTGGGGGGATTTTTTTCTCTGCTCAAAATTGTATTTTTAGTATAATATTAGAAGTGACTGTTATTCCTATTGTCCTCCAACAGCACTCAATTCCCTAGACCTTGTTTGCACACAAAAAAGCTGAACCCAGCTGCTTGTCCCAGAGGAAAAGCCCTGTTGGATCTGCCTTAGGAAGGGAATAAATGTTAGAACACTTTTTGTTAGGACACATCTTGTGAGGGGACAATGTAATGCATCAAGGGGTCATTTCTGTTATTTCAGAAGTCATTAACATCAGTGCTGGCATTGGTAACTGATCCAATATCTTAAACACAAAGGCAGAAATTAGAGAGAGGTAAATGGAGAATAATCCAGCAAGAATCCCAGGAACTGCAGAAATGAGCACTCCAATCTTTTCAGATCTAATAAACAGGCCAGGAAGGACAGTATTCCTTCTCTAGCTTATTAAAGGGTTTCAACTTGATCATGAAAAGTTAACCATCACTTGCTATACTTTGGCTTATTTCATGTTCTTGCATCCATTTAATCAATGCTTTAACTTCCACTTCAGCCTTGATTCAGACACAGACTTGATATTTAAACAATTCTCCTCTGCAATATTTGTGTCCATGTAAAAAAATCATCTACTGTGTGCTTTACATGGACACAATGCAGACCTGCCATATTTCATATGAAATATTTCAACTCACACATACCAAAATCTTATTTCTCTGTCATTTCAGAAGTTAAAATTTCCTGTTACCAAGTCATTCTGGAAGTCAGCTGGAAACTCCAGCCATTCTCCAGTGTCAGTCTTTTGAGACCTAAGACTTAGACACATTAAAAAGAAATGTGTTTATTCATTTATAAATCACTACAATACCTACCAAAAAAATCCTTTCATTTAATGTTTTTTCATATAAAACCTATTTTAAGTGGTTTGTTTAGTTTAAATAAATTAGCATATTTTTCTCTGGAGGGTTAATTATTATGCCTTCTGCTATTCTGCTGATGAGCTGGAAGCTGTGTTCAGGGGAGGCAACTTGTACCAAGGCAGATCTGGCAGAACAGTCACTCATTTCCCAGTATTACAACAGGATTCTTTTTCCAGGGACTGTTTCCTACAGAGGAATAAATACTGAGAAACACCATCCTCTGACTCACATACAAACACATTTCAGAACAACTTAAAAATCTGAACATGAAAGAGGGAAAGAAGTGCAGAGATGTGAGGCACTTGGTGCTGCACTGAATAAGCAGCTGTAATGCAGGAGAGAATTTGGTTTAGTGAGGCAGAATAAGGACAGTGAGAGTAACAGAAATACTTCAGACCTGACTAGGGTTCCAAGAGACGATCGAGTACATTTCTAGATGAGGTTTAGTGGCATTTCAAACTAAACCTGAGAGTTCTTGGATCAGGGAGTAGAAAGCCAATCTAAGCTCTTGTGTTTATAATCCTATTGCTGCTGGTGTGTCCAGAGCCTGTATGAAACACAGGGGATGTGCTTGAAGGCAGCTGTGGCCTGGGGGGAAGCACAAACTGAGAGATAACAGAAAAATACTAACAAAAACCTTCAAAGGCTTTTTGCAGACCTACAAAACACGTGGAGATGGGTGAGGATTCCTGTGTCTGAACTTTGAGCTGAAATTCAGCCTGTGCCTGCCTTACTCAGGAGGTCAGGCACTGAGTGTTTAACATCACACTCTCCAAAATCAATAAAGGCAGGCAGATAAATCCAGATGTGTACAGCAGCAATATGTATGCATTTAAACCACCACAAACAGCTTTTTGTGCATGTAGTACAAAGCAACCAAGTGCATCACATCCAGCACAATCAGTGTCATTTCCCAGTTGTCACTGGCAAATCAGATGTTTGATTACAGACAGATTAAAGGGGAATCTTTCTGGAAAATCGTTAAACAGCCTCAATCAAAGATACAGCCCTCACAGCTGCCTGTAATACAAAATACCTATTGCAATGCAAATGTAAAAAACAAAAACAAAACCCAGAAATAAATATGAGCACTTACACCAAACATTTGTCTAAGATCTGGATCCCGGAATCTGAAGGGTATATTTGAGACGTGGAGCCGTTTGGGCTGTGATTTGTTTTCTGTGTTTTCAGAAGATTGTGTCTGTTGCTGGCCATCGGTCTGTGCTGCATCATCTGTCTGCTAAAGGGGTAAAGCAAAATAAAGCACACTGTAAGTATTGTTAATACAAGGGGGTGAACTTAAATCCTCAAAAAAAAAGACCCCAATAAAAACCAAACAAACTAAAATCAGTTAAATCTGCTCCAAAGTAGTGAGGAACACCAGAAGTCTAAATACATGAAAATCAAGTCGATTCCTGTCTCAACAGCATACATTTCCAGTGATAATATGTATTTGGAATAAACTGGAGAATGAGTAAATCATTATTTGTAATTTGCTTAGCTGCTCTTAAATAATGAATGAATATATCTCCCTATAAGATTGTAGAAATTTCTTTAATCCTTTCTGTGTTTGCCAAGGTAAGGAACAGAATCTGCAGTCCAAATGCTCTCTGCTGGCAGAGCAAGCCAGACCCTTTGAAATGAGATTAGAGCTTTTATTCAGAGGCCACTGGGATTCTCCACAGCAGGCAGGTAACACATCTCCTCCTCTTGGCCATGTCATGAGCAGTGTTCATGGGCACTGAGGGTCATTCTGGCCAGATAAATGGTGCCCATTATGGAAAAGGCCTTGAGTTGTGAGAGGGAACAGAAGTTTAATCAGTGGTGAAGGTTGCCTGACACAAGTGTGAGACCCAGAAACGAAGTTGTGCAGATTTTCTTCCTCACCAAAATGAGGTTATGTCATGGTGCTTCTGACAGGGACAGCGTTCCCTGGGTTTAAAATTCTGGTTTAAAACAGAAGGACATTGCCATGTGTTATGATTTAACAAACAAATCACAAATCTGCAGTGAGATGAGGAAAAAACATAAAATGCCCCTCAACCAAAAAGTAAAATGAACCAGTGCTGGTCTATCAATATGTTATAGAAATTACTCATCTCTGTTCTTTAATTACATCCTACAGTGCCTAATTAATTACTGCTTGTACAGCACACAGTCATTAGCCAAGGCTCTGTATGGGTATTTTAAAACAGCACAGTCACTCCTGTGCATGGGCAGAAGGGTTGGGAAGAATAGAAGGAGAAAGAAAATGGTTGAATGAAAAACTACAAGGATGATCTGACAGCCATCACTCTCTTTGCTCTTTCCTTTTTCCTTCTGACCCCGTTGTTTTTCTCATTATTCATCTTTCTCTTTTGTGCTAATGTTACATTCAGTTTGTCTTTCTGAGTTCTCATTTAAAGAACAAAAAGGAGAAATTGCCCATTTCCTGCTAGTATTTCTAGTATTTCTTTTAGGAGACAACAGTTTAAGCAACATAAAAATGGTTAAATAAAATAAACCTTACCACATAGTTTTAGTACCAACAAGCCTGTTGAAGAGGAAGCAAAAGAACTCAAACAGAACACATCATTTACATCAGCAATAACTACACAGAAATTGAATTCTAGCAAGTGAAATTCAACAATATCCTCCCTAATTAATACAAATATTCTCAAATTAAAAGTGCTAACACGTATATTGCCTATACTTCTGTGCTAAAAACAGGTGCTCATTTCTGCAGCAGCATCAGTCCATCAGGAACATCTCTGGTATTTCAGAGGATACGATGAGACACACACAAACACAAACTTTTGTGTGCACTGAAGAAAGATTTACAAGTGATCCAAACAAATAATGGGATCAGATCAAGTGTAAACCTAAAACTGAGTCAGTGCCACCACATCTCTTCATGTGCTACGACCTGAACTCACAGCCCAACAAAGTAAATAATTTATCTTTATGAATATTTAGTGATTTAGATAGGAAATATGGTATATAGCTGTCAAGAGACAAAAATGTTCCATGCTAATCTATTGTTAGCTAAAATCAACCCAAAAATTCAAACTTTAGATTTTGAGGCAGCTGTTTCACCCAGAGACACCACAGGGATTATTTTCTACCTTCAGGCATAAAAGGAGAGAAATAGAAAAGAAATTTGGTATGTGAGAGCAGGTGGGGGATGACAGACTGGAAGCTCTTGAAATAAAGCACTCCTGAAGAATTTGAGGTCAATTAGATTAATCTGAAGAGAACTGCAGAATTCTAAAGGTGCTGTTAAGCTTTAGGAACAGAGGGTGCCCAAGGAAGAAATTATGTAATCAGTGCCCTGTATAAATGCAAATGGAAAAGAGTAATCTCTGCTCATTTTATTCATAGAAATGAGGAGTAGAAGGGCTGAGCTGTGCACCACAAACATCCCAAAACACTGGGAGCAACTGCCCTACTTAGCAGCTGAACAGATGATGGTCCACAAAATCCAGTGAGGTTTCTGAGGGGGTGTTAAAATGGAGCTACAAATTATGGGTGAAGAGAATAAATCCAGGTACCAGTGTTTTCCAGGCCTTTGGTTGGTTTTACCGCTTTTTAAAATCATTTTTATTTTAAGAAGTCTCAAATTTGCACTCTCAGCATAGAATGTCTCAGTCTGGGCAGCGAGGGCTGAAAACCAGAAACTTTAGCAAGTCCCTGTCACCAACAATTCACAACTGTCCATGACCCTCAAGATCCCTGGGGCAGAATTAGCATGGCTAAAGCATTTAGAACGTATGAAAAGGCTTAGCAATGTAACAGGCTCTTTACAAAGCACATTATCATCCAGAAATCCACAGCTGTGCCCGGAGATCTGGACAAGGATAACCACGAACTGAAACTGGAATGTGAAGATGATGCAGAAATTAACACAAGGAGGTAAAACACACCACGGGGAGAGGACAGGCTGGATTTTGAAAAATCCAAGCCAGGAAACTTTCAGAGCTCTGTGGACTCATGGAACCAGAATGTAATTTACCTCACACATACAGAATACATTTCAGGACAAAACCTTCACTGCTGGAGGACCTGAAGAGTGGTGTTTGATAGTCCTTTAAAAATTAATTGATGTGAGGATGTGGTATTGTCCTTCCTCCATCCCTGCAGTCCTGGATGCAATCAGGCTGCTTTCTGGCCCCTATTCCACCACATTTTTGCAATTATAAGATATTAAAGATTATTAATATACTATAGTCTTAAGACTTTTAATGAAAGTTGTAAAAACAGAATGCAGAAATAGAAGATCAAATTCTCACTCACAGCAAAACAAATTGAGGTGAACTCCCTTTACTTCAGTGAGCTACTGAGAGCTTAAGTGTTAAAATAAATTAGAATTGAAACATTCTTAGAGGTAAGCAAACCCATATCAAAGAGGGCATTTCCAAAAAACATTTATTTTTTACATGTAAGATAATTTCAGTATAAACAATTGGTATCCTTTTAAATGAAATCCATCATCAGGAGAGTTAATATCTATTGTTTTCTAAAGAAGTTCTTTACCTTCAGCAAAAAACTTTTCTTTTTATTTCCTTAACTCGGTTCTGGAAACAGAAAGCTTCTGTTATTGAAAAGACTTAAGTTCTTAAAGACTTCACAGTAAAATTATTAAACTAGTTTTAAAGAAATAAAATTATTAAAGTAATTTTTCTGATTCCCCTTCCAAGCTTGTTTCCTGAGAATTTAAGAACCAAAATTATACAAGTGAAGAAAACCACTAAACCAAATATTTGTTTGGATAAAATAAATTTGACAATTTTTTGTTTGGAAAAAAATATTAACTCCCCCTCCCCTTACTTTAAGGCCATTTTAATCAAAATTTGCAGCAACTTTCACTCAAAAATACATTCTAAAACCTTCATGCAGCCCTAATACAACCCCATTTCCCAGCTGCTCCTGCCTGGACACTGGAGTCTCATCTCCCACCCCCAGCCCTTGTGGCAAAGGCCCCGCACACAATAAAACAATGGTCAGTGAACCTGAAACCAGAGAGGGCCTTGTGCACGTTGCCTGGGCAGAAAAACCCCATTCCATTCTCCTTCCTGGCTAACAGCAATTTTCTGTGTCCCTTCCCATCCATCACCGCAGACAGACAGCCCTGCAATGTTCCCCACACCGGAATTTTAAGTGTTCCACTTTCCCTTCATTCTTCTTCACTGCCTAATATCTTTCATTTCCTACAAAACCACGATGGTGTGCACAAAATCTTTCACCCTCAAAGCCTGTTTCCAACACAATGAAATACAGAAAACTGTTTGCACACCGCTACAGGAACGCTGCTCCCAATATCAGTATTTAAAGACTGAATGGAACACAGACCGTAGGAATGTCTGAAATGGATCTAAACCTTTTATGTCTTTCTGGACAAAGTGAAAATAAGTATTACTGGAACATGAGGAATCTTTACCAAGTCCTGATCATTCTGCTATAATCTGCAAACAAACACAAATCTGTTGCATATCTTTTAAACTCATTCCAAGTCTAGAGGAAGAACAGCCTAATTTAAGCAGGGATAACCTCTAAAATATTTACAGGGAGAAAAGCAAGTGGAAAAACAAAAAAAATTAACAGATTATTTTTTTTTAATATGATCAGCGGTAAATTAGGTGCTGAGTGTCTCATGTATACAAACAAGCATAGGGTAAAGCTCTTCGGAATTTTAAATTTAGCAAAAAAGAAAGCACCCACTGAATTTTTTAATGAATGCTCAAAACAGCACCCGTTTTTTTGTGGGTTTTTTTTTTTTTTTCTGCTGCACCAATCAAGTTATTTCTCAGAGAAAAAAGAGCTTGTGAATGTCTTCTAGGCATTATTTGATTAAGTTGACAATATTATGTGAGCAATGGTTGGGTACCCACTGTGCTGTACTTTTGACCAAATTGATTTGTGTAATGAACACTTGCTCTGTCTCTTCTCCAGCCTGAACAGGGCTCTTGATTTAACCGGTGGTGCTGGGAGCCAAGTGAATTTACAGCCCCCACAGTCATTCTCTCTCAATCTGGAGAGAATAGCAGCAGCAGTACATGAGCAAGCATAATTCAATACATTGTGCTATAAGCACAGAAAATAATATCAGAGCTCTGCAATATACCTGTTTGATTTGATTTGTAAACCCGATAAAAAAAGCAATCGAGAAAAGTTCAGCAGAAAATATATATATATACGTCCTGAGCAAAAATATAACCATGCCCAATGTGTACAAACTGAAAAAATCATGCATAGTAAATCACCTTCATACTTCCCTCAGATAATATTGCACATTTTCCATTTTAAAAGGATCTAGATTCTGGAAAGTTACCTTTCCATTAAAAAGTGAGCAAAGAGAATAATTTAAAACTGAGTTTGGGACTTTCTGAAAATGCTGTTTCCCAGATATACCACTAACAGAGAGCTGAAAAAGTGATGGGCTTGTAGATTTCCTGTTTTCTTAAGTAGACCAACTAATTAATTAATCATACTTGTTTTGGTAAATTTATATTCTGAAAAGTCCCAGCTCTGCAACATGCTTCCCAGAAGCACAACAACAGAAAAAATGGAGTTATAGACACAGATCCATCTGTTTGGGCTTAAATTCACACAAAGATGTACACAGAAAAAAAATTCTATTATTGTGCTATTTCACAATGGTGATAAACATTACCAGAAGTATCAGCAACTTCTCTTCTGCTATCCTTTTCTCATGAATAAGATCAATAGTAAGGTCTCATTGCTTTCAGGATATTAAAAGTTGAGCTTAATTCTTCAAATTAGCTCTAAAGATAAAAATATTTCCAGTACCTCTGCAGGTACCAAAGCATGCAGGTCATGCCACATCCATTTAACCCCTTAGGAATCCTTTCCTGAAGAGAATGTGCACTGTTCCTTGTTCTGATATAATGCAAAAATCACGCAGATGTGGGACTTGCTGCTATGCACAAAGAAATAAAGAAATGTAATAACCTAATCATGCCTGCATTTGATAATTTGGAACTAGATGATCCTTAAGGTCACTTCAACACTCGCCCTTCCACAATTATATTTTGAAATTTCTGGTGTAGCTGAGTGTCTCATGCTTGGTTTCAGAGACACTGAGAGTGAAAGCCTGCAGGGCAAGCCCTGACCCATCTTGTTTTTAATGGTAAAATTTCCTTTTATTTCAGCTGGGTCACAGTTTCACCCTGATGTTATACCCACTTGACAAAGTAATTTCAGCATTACCACTAAGTTCACTCTATTTCCCAGATTACAAAAGGTATAATGAAATTACAAAAGGTATAATGGTTTCATATTCTTTACAAAAACATTTTACTACCCAAAGCACCAAATGCAAACTGAGCAAAGCAGCCACTGGGACAGGTCTGAAAGAAGCAGACAGAGGACCAAGTCCCTGTCCTGAAGGCTGTGCTGTGCCCTCTCCAAAGTGCTGAGCTCTCACCTGCCGCAGACATCTTTTATGAAAAATCCTTTCCTTAGGATTTTTGCTCCTGAGAAGCTGAGAGGCCTCAGGAACAAAATGTAAACAATGATTATCTGCTGCTGTGGAATGCAACAGGTGCATCTGGGATTGGTCTCATGTGGTTGTTTCTAATTAATGGCCAATCACAGTCCAGGTTTCTTGTACTGTCTCAGTCACAAGCCTTTGTTATCATTCCTTTTCTAATCTTAGCTAGGCTTCTGATGAAATCCTTCCTTCTATTCTTTTAGTATAGTTTTATTATGATATATACCATAAAATAATAAATCAAGCCTTCTGAAACACGGAGTCAGATCCTCATCTCTTCCCTCACCCTGGGACCCCTGTGAACACCACCACACTCACCCTGGCCCCTGCCCAGTCCATCGATGCCCAAGAGCCATTCTCCCTCCCGTCTCCCTACTGGCAAGAGTGTGTTTGATGTTTAATTGTGCCTATTATTCTCATTAATAACCCCATCTTTGGGAAGTGAGATGTGACACACACACCTTTGGGCTGTGAGAGACACAGGCAGGGTGTCAGTGCCCCTCTGGGGAGGGAGAACACCCAACCACCTCCCTCCCTTCTGCAGCACTGCCTCTCACAGCTCCTTGAGCAGTCACATGAATACAATTTACTGCCAGGAACACAGTGTAAGGTGGCTGGCTCTGACTGGGGCATTTGTTTTAGATATACTGCCACACACAAGCACACCCCGCCAGAATCCCTTAATCCAATTTACTGACAAATGAAAAAGAACCTGAATAATTTTGTGCTTTGCTTCAGCAGTTTCTGACGTTCCACTATTGAACATGCTCTGGGGTTTCAGCAGGCTGGGTATTGTTCAGGGCTGAAGACTTACAAGCAGCAGTGATTATTTCTCTCATTTCTAGATGGATGCATTCTGGATGCTGATACCACAGGCTACAAGAAAGCACTGCTATTATTGTGATAGCTTATGCATGGAGAGCTAGCAGCCTAAGTAAGAGATCATTAATTCTGGGGACAGATAGGAGCAATAAGATGGGTTTCTTAAGCCTCTGGTACTGCAGGACAACCAAAGAGTAATTAATAACTTGGCTACATTAATTATTTCCCCAATTAATCTTCCTTAACAATATGCAATATAGCCCTTATATAGTGCTTTACATTGCCTTTGCTGGTTCATCATTTTTCTTCTAAAATATTCAGCAGGGTATCAGGGAACAGCAGATCAATCATGTCTGGAAGAGAACCACCAAAAGCCATACATTTTTTGACTTGAGAACACCTCTCAAAACTTGGGCCAAATTTGCTGGCATAAAGAGCAGATATTACTTTTAAAAAAATATTTGTAAAATGTTTTAATAGAGTTGTGCGTAACCAAGCAGTTGGCAAGTTCAGTTAAGGACACCCAGCTGATGCCAGCATGTCAGTAATGTGAAATGGAAGAGGGAATGATAAAAGGTTGCCTCAATGAATTATTTATTGCTTGCATCGATTCAATAAATATTTCTGACCACCTACTGATCCCATCCACAGCATCACAAGAGCAATTAACAAAACCTTTCCTAATTAGCTGCATCCTGGCTCCACTAGCCAAGAAGGAAATGCATACACACTATGCACATCTTTAGAAGATGACACTATGTGTAATAAAGCTCAATTATTGTGATATTGTCACAAGATAGTTCTGAAATAAATTCCTTGGATTTATTCTTTAAAAGAAATAGCAGACAGATTAGGAAATATTATACTGTCAAAGGACAAAAGCATTAATTTAATCCAAATAAAAAATCTTAAGTAGTGATACTGAGTCACAAAGAAATAGTCAATTGATTTTGCTATTCCTCTCTCATCTGTTAGTCAGAAGTTTGTTTTATTTCTGATGTAAGTCTTGCAGGAAGAAAGTGTTTAAAAATAACTTGGTTTCAATTCTAGAAAGCCTAATGTAAAATCCAGACAGGCATACTAAAAAACCCCATGGCAGTAAACATAGAAATCTTGATTAGAGGGATTTTTATCATTTGAGTGGGAGCTGTATCTTCTCACTGCAAAGCTGGTTTTACAAAGTATTACCAGAAGAAGAAGGCACCAGGATCCTCAGCACTAATAAATAGTGCCATGCTCATGAGATTTCCCCCCACAAATTGCTCAGCACATTCACTCTGCAGATTCTCCTCTCATTCCTCTCCCTCTGGAGCTCCTTTCCCTCTGTGTGTCTGAAAGGACCCACAGCACTCATGGGGTGCTTTCATGAGCACCTAAAGCCTCAAAAACACACCTGTCCTTCCTGAGACCTTGGGGCTCAGGCTCCTTCCACCCACCACTCCACAAAAATTGGATTATGTGAAACAAGATATAAAAAATTATATAAAATAAGACTTGGAAAGCACCTGAAAGTACCAATAGGGAATCGCTGCGGTAGGTTCTAAACATGCAGAAATAGAGATTTGCCATCTAAATACAAAGTTTAAAGGAAGAAGGGTAAAATAGATGCAGAAATATTGAAAGGTTTTGTAAAGCTTACATGTAAATATTCCTAATGGTTGTGATAGCCTTAAAACACTTGAAATCACAATTTGATAGGCAATAAATCAGGACACAATGCCCTTGAGGATAAGACTTTCTGACTGATGCAAGACTTGGCCTGCTTGGTTTCTGGAAATCCACTGATTCTCCCCAAGTTCTCCTGTCCAACTCATTTATTACCTTGATTTATGAAGAAATTATTCAGAAAAGAACATAAATCAATACACAGTAAGGCAACTGTACTTTTACCTGCGGACATTCATTCTTCACAAGCATTACTGCTCTAATATAGAGGGAGATTCTTTGTTTCAAATGTTCTAATTAGCTTAAAAATTCTTTCAAGTGTTATCCTTCATAAGTCAACATTATAAAAGGCCTCAATGCTGCAATAAAGCTTATTACACTTTTGTTCTGGCAGCAAGGTCTATCTGGAAAAATAACTTTCAACATCTGCAACTAACTTGTAAAATGCTGTGACATTCAACAATATTTGTCCAAATAAAGAAATCACTAATTAAATACTGTGCTACACAGCTTCAGAGGATATTACTTTCTTTAAAAATAAAAAATAAAATAACAAAATAAAAAGAAAAGGGGAAAGTGTCTTTAGATGGAGCATTTGCAGTTTGGCTATGAGTTGTTTACCCTCAGCTTGAATCAATGCACACCAGTTCCTGGAATTCCCCTCTGAACCAGATTGATGTCATGCATGTAAAGTCCCTTTTTGTGAGAGTTGTGTTGACACAACCAACTGCTGAGTGAACTTGTGAGAGCAGAGTCTCATGCTGAGAGGGAACGGCTGATTGCTCCAGCTCCAGCTCAGGGAAAGAAAGGAAATGTGACAGTGTGATAAAAGGTTTTTCTCTGTTTGACCCCTCACCTCCTGCTGGATGCCTACTGTGACACTCCATTTGCTCACTTGCAAATCTTTGCCCAAGGAGCCAGCTGTTGAACCCTCTGAAATGGAGAGGAATTTGAGGGTTCTCCATGTCACAAAAAGACATTTTCTAAATCACATTGTCCTTTTTATACTGAGGTACTCACCCCAACTTAACAAGCAGCAGTTCAGTTCCTTGCAGGATAGTAAATTCTCAAACTTAGATTACCCATTTCATGAAAAAAACCAGCTGAATTTATTTTTCTTTTTGGGTGTGTTTGGTGGTCTCATACCTTAGCAGGTTGCAGCCAAAGGCAAGCAGCCTTTCCAAAGAGCTGAGACATTTTTAATGGAAAAGCAGATCTGTACCTGCTCTTCTCCAAAAGCAGCATCCCTGAAGTTTCCCAGTGGCACAACCAGACACAGACAAGTCCACATCAAGGAAAATCATGCTTGATGTAAATAATTCTTTTTCATCCTTCTCTTCAAGCTCACCCAACACCTTTCCTTCAATAATGTGAAAGACAATTTAAAATTTTAGGAAACACCCATTTGTCTTTCCCTTCTCCCACTTCAAAGAAGAAACAAATCTAAGGAATAGTGGATGTTTCAAAGAGTTTTTAAAGGGTTTAAACCATCATTTCAAATCCAGCTGTGAATGCTGATGTTGTGATGAATTCTGCTTGATCATAGGAATGCACAATGCGGCTCCCACTGCAGAATTGCTTTGAATACTGATACTCAAGTTTTAGGAAATATCTTTTGAAGAACTGGAAACAGGACTTGGATTCCCCTGAAATAAACTTTCCTTTCCTGGAAAAAAGTTGTCAGGAAAGAGGACAGAGGAGACATTCTCAAACAGCAAACCTGGAATCAGGAGGATTGGCACTGTGAGTTTAAATCTAATTCCCATCCTTCCCTCTTGCTCACAGCAAACCTGCCAACAGACCTCTTCTCTTATTCATCCTCCAACACAGCAACCAGACATTTCTGAGCCAAGATATTTCTATTTTCATCTAACATCTGTACAGAGAAGCCATAACAGTCTCAGGCAGTTTTTCTGTCTGCAGTTCCCTTCAGGAATCAGCACAGGATGGCACAGCCACGCTCACTCAAGGGGCACAGATTTATCTCCCTTTGATTTCTCAGGAAGGGACTTGGCCAACTGATGCTGCTGGGAGATGAAAGCAGGCAGGGTGTGGTGACTGATACCCCAGAGGGTTGTGCTGCCTTGCAGAGGGACCCTGGCAGGCTGGAGAAACAGGCACAAGGAACCTCGTGGAGTTCAGCAAAGTCCTGCACCTGGAGAGTAACAGCCCGGGCAGGGCTGCAGGAAAGGAGTCCAAGTGGAATAGGAGTGAACAATATGGGAGGGACAGGAGCATCTGGCAAACAAGGAGAGAATGAGAGAGCCAGGAGTGATCAGCCTGTTCAGAGAAGGCAGAAATACCTGATGGGAGGGAGGGGAGATGAAGGAGCCACATTCTAGCCAGTGGTGCCCAGAGCGGGAGCAAAAGGCAACGAGCAAAAGCTGCAGTACAGCACGTGCTGTGGAGGAGCTGGGGAAAGCTTTTCCTGTGAGTGCTCTGACATTAGAACAGATTCCCCAGGGACCTTGTGGGGCTCCCTCCCTGGAGGAATTCAACTCCCATCTGAATAACCTGCTCTAGCTGATCCCACTTGATTTGTCGGCAGATTGAAGCCAGGTCCAGTGACAAGGACCAGCCTTGTGCACCCCTGGGAGCAGTGACAGAGCAGGAGCAAGGACAGCAATCAGAGGGTCAGGGACACATTCAGAGGGTCAGGGACCTGCTCAGAGGGCCAGGATGTTGTTCAGTGGGTCAGGGACCTGTTCAGTGGGTCAGGGACCCGTTCAGAGAATCAGGATGCTGTTCAGAGGGTCAGGGACCTGTTCAGTGGGTCAGGGACCCGTTTAGAGAATCAGGATGCTGTTCAGGGGGTCAGGGACCCATCCAGTGCGTCAAGGACCTGCTCAGAGGGCCAGGATGTTGTTCAGTGGGTCAGGGACCCATTCAGAGGGTGCCACGACTGGCAGGGCTGTGATGGGGAGCCCGGTGGAGGTGGGCAGGTCAGGAAGGACCAGCAGACCCTGACAAGTACCTTTGAAAAAGGCTGATGCCAGAATATAATGAAAAAAACAACATGTAAAGGAAGAACATCAAAAAAGGGAGTGGGAAAAATGTTCATTTGGATGGGCAAAAATTTCCACTTTCTGTGGTACACAAAACACCCCCCCCCCACACAGAGATCCTTGCTTTCTGTGACCTGGCTCCAAAGAGACTCTCTCAGGCACAGAGAAATGGAAACCTCCACACCTTAGCATGGCAGTGCAGCAGAATAAACATTACATAAAGCAAATTATCACATAATAAAGCAATATTATTCTATCTGCAAATGGCAAGTGTAGGTCACCTCTTCCCATCACTGCTCTCCACTGTGTGATGGCCACAACCCAAATAAACAAGGCACTCTTCAGGGAGCAAGGATTAATGTTACAGAAGGCACTCCAGCACCACCAGTCTCCTCACTGTGCACTGATTTACTCAGTTACCCTATTTTACCTTTACAGCTCACTTGGATAGCTGAGATTCCTCTTGTAAATTCTCTTGACATATAAATTGAGTGTTCTCTACAATAGTATAACCATGTAAGTAAATAAATACATTTATTTTTTGGGCATCATTTGTTAGTTCCTAGGATTTTTACTCCTTTCTGCATTCCAATATTCTTCCCACCTACATAACATAACTGAAGTCTCTCTCTGCACAGGCTTTGTTTCCCATATCAGTAACTGAAGGTTGTAATGATGACCTGATTCCTTGAACTATAACTAAAGTGTGATCTATTATTTCCAACCAATTGAAACTAAAACGCAACATAAAGGAAAACTGAAAAGAGAATTTTGCCAGATGCCTATCACAGAGTCAGCTTATCAGCCACCAACCTCTGTGACAATAATGCCAGTGTCCGATACCCCAAAGCAGTGTTTCATCAAACTCCATGAATAATTTACTTTTTTAAATCATATTTCAAACTTCTACTGCAAAAGAAAGCCCCACCAATCCCAGTCAACCATCTCTGTAGGTTAGTAGACTTAAACTGGAAAAGGGGGAAAAAAATAAGAAAATATGTTTTAGTTATTTTTATGAAACTGCTTCTAAACCTAAGCTTGTCTCCCTAACTTGTCTAAGAGGTCAGCCAAACAGATTTTCAGTTTCTTCAGTGATTTTGGGACATGCAGCTATGTTTAGCTGCAATGCTGTTTCAGAAAATATTTGGTAATCTAACATATACTGAAAAGAAAGCATTTCATGGTTCCTTTTTCCTCTTTTCTAGGTGTGGAACTTTCGTTCTGCTTCGTACACTGACTTTGTTGCTTTTTAAGGAAAAAAAGAGTTTGGTCAATCACTTTGACAAGCAAGCCTACACTCCATAAACTGGGCTCCAAGAATGTGAGGAAATCACAGGGTTGGTTTTTTTTAATCCATAAAACCAGACCTTATTCTGGATTAGCTAACAATCTCTGTGTGAGCAGGACTCAGACACTAATATGAGAGGAAGTTACGGCAATAATTAACAGCCATTTGAAGTAAAACTCATTTAGAAATATAATGAACTGAGAACACTTAAACAGACTTCATTCAGGCAAAGATAAAAGAGCAGCTTACAGAAATATGGCCTGAATTGCATTTCCATTTACATCATCGACTTTTGTAACGCCTTCCCTTCCTCTGCTTCTAAAGGAAATTGTGTAAAAAATGCTTTTTGCTGCACCTCTGGAAGTGGATTTAAAACTAAAATTGTAAATTATAGCCTTCACTGTCCACTCCCTTCCATCTCAGTAAAGAATTATTCACCTTCTGACCACTCAATAGCTAAAGAAAAACTACCACAAGCAGTTTTATTATTTACAAAATGAAAGAAAACCAGTTCAAGGAGTGACACTCAAAACGGTCAGTGCAATTTGAAATCCTTTCTGTTATTTGCATAACCATCCAATATGTTTTAATGGCTGCAGTTATGAGATTATCTAAATTCATGAAGAATATATATTTATTAACACATATACTCAGCACTTTTTACTCTCCCCTGATTAGAATGTCAGGTGAACATTTCAGCTGAGGGAAAATGAATTGTGAGCTAAGGATGGGCAGCTCTGTGTCCCCTGACTCAGCCAAGTGAAGAGCCTCTAATAGACACTGGGGGGATGTATTAAATTAGGAACCACGCCACTGAGCTCTCTCAAATTTCCTTTAAATAAAAAGCAAGAAGAAAAGGTTAATTAAGTTCTACCACGCAATTCTATTAACAATATCCACGATTACTGTGGCATGAGGAGGACATTTAATTCAAAAAAGGAAGAAAGAAAGAAAGAAAGAAAGGGGGAAGAGGCTCTGGTCCATCAGAATGACTGAGCCGTGGGGATGCTTTCAGGCACTGCAGGCTCTGAGGCTGCTACAGCAAAAAAAATCCCAACAAATAAAATAAACTAAACAAATTCCTGCCCAAAAGTATGGCACAGAAAGGCTCAAAACTCAATATGCAACTATAAATTGGTAATATATAATATTGCCTATATATATATATATAAAATGTATATATTATATATCTCATATTATATATGTATATCACATATATATCACATATAATATATTATTATATAGATTATATATTATATATTATTAATATATTATACATATATATTCTATATAACATATATATCATATAATATGTATAATACATAATATACATAACATTATATCATATATATTATATAATATAGATATATAATATTTTTTTTCTGTTGCCATCAAAATCCTGTATTTTGTACTACAAAACAGCATTTGACAAGGCAAGTCATGTATCTGCTATATTGGCCTACCAGGGCTTTGTCATTTGGATTTCTAGCTTGACCAATTGCTCCAAAATAAAGCAAACCATCTCAGCATTTCTGAAGAAATATATTCTGTTCAGAGGAATTAGGAGGGCTTTTACAAGATGCTTCACTGTGTGGTCTCTCACAGGTTTTTTTTGTGCTAATTCTGTCAGCCCAGCAAGAGCACACAGTGTTCCTTGCAAATTTAAATAAGGTCTTCAACTAAAAATAATTTAAAAATAATAATCTACAGCGATTCCTGAAGATATATTTGCACAATTAAAAAAATATCAATTTAAACTGTATCTTAATAAGAACAAAATGTGTAGATTCTCAACACCTCAAAATAAAAATAAAAATGCGCCTAAATCAAATATTTTCACTTCAGCATTTTTCTTGTCTAGTCCCCCAAAACTACTGAATATCTTCCAAATGCAGATGTACTTTTTGAAGAGAAAAAATTGAAAAATAAAATACTTGTCTTGTAACCAGAGAGTAGAGAAGGATGAAAGCAGGTATCAACAGCCTGCAATTTTTTTTTTATATTTGATTCCAGATTTTATTAAGTGTTTCAATTTAGCCTGGCCAAAACATGGCACTTCATTGAAAAGAGTGGAACGGACTCCAAAGATTAATGACAGTAAAATTATCCTAATCTGTCATAAGGTCTGATATAACAGTAAGAGGAAGTAATTTGCTTTGGTAAAAAGCAATGAGCACCAAAGCATGAAAATTAACACTCCACAGAGGTAGATATTAAATGAGAAATATTAGCTGCATCAGCACATTGGAGACAATTATAAACTGCAGAGGATTTCTGAGACTGAGAAATACTATATTTACTATGATAAAGTCAATTTTACCACTCAGTAAAAGCTCAGTTTGGGATTTTAATACTGACTTTCTTTCCTCTCAAAGGTAACTTGCATTACTGCTTTCCAAAATTTATATCACTTTTGTTTCCTTTATGCACTATATTGCTTACTTTATCTCATGGAAACTTATTAATACTGAGAAGAGAAAAAAAATCATTGAGTATTACTTTATTTTATTACTTTCTTTGAGCACCCAGACAACACCTGACATGCTTTGGAGAAATTATATTAGTCAAAAACGGGTTTTTATCAGTTTCCGTCAGTGAGCGTTTATGAACAGATGAGAGCCTCTTTTCTTTCTTTTTTTACACAGAGAAATAAATATGAGAAGATAAGTAAAAAGTACACAGGGAAGATACTTTGGCTTTACATTCTTGTATTACAGAATAAATCCAAGCTGAAGATTTTTATAACCACCAGCATTCATACTGAAAGGTGCTAATGCATCATTATGATCTAGCAGGTTGCTCGCTGTGTTTTACAGCCTTTCACACTACATTAACCTTTTGTACCTCAAGTATTTATGACCTCATAAGTAAGTATTTATCAAACTGAAAGCTCATATACAGCACTGTGTTTTAGCTCCCAGTTTTTAGGAACATTTATAATTTCTCTTTGCCTGCATTTAGAATCACTTTGGTTTACAGTCCGTGTTTTTAGCAAAGATATTAATGCAAAGTAAAACTGGTTTTCCCACTATCCATGGAAATGGCACAAAACTATAAAATACCTTAAGTAGGGTCTCATGCCAACATAAAAAAGAAACCAAAACACTTCTCAAGCATATTTTATTCTAAAATAAAATAATAAATTGATAGAAAAAGCAAATACAGCTATTTTGCTTCCTGCAATACACAACAAAATATCAGAGCCAAACAAGCAGACAATGCTCATGCTCTTGGTACAAGAATTGTCACAATTTCTTAAGCAATAGGTGCCTCACCTACATATGCTCTGTATTTAACAAAAAAAAAAAAAAAACAAATAAAAACAGACAAAAAATCCCCACAAAATCTAGCAATTCAGGCATATGGACAACCCCATTTGAGGAAAAAAACCCACAGCTGACTAATGTATTGAATAGATATTGCATAAATACAGTATAGGTTGCAAATATCCTTCCCAGCAATTCACTATGAAATCTGAGGTATTGAAACCTACTGTGAGCAAGGCCAAATTGTAACTTCAGACACATTCCTATAAAATTTGGGCTAACAAACATTATGAATTTTTATATCTCTGAGAGAAACGAGGCCTGTCCAAAGCTGCCTTGTCTTTGTTCCCTCTCAGGTGTGTGTGATATCAGCTCATCATATAGCCCAGGGTGGGTGCTGAATCAAGAGTTGGTAACTGGACCCTGTCTGCATGCTGTGTCTGAAAGTTAAACTAAGCTGCACAATTTTACCTTAAAAAAAAAAAAATTATATCTGTATAAATTTCCTAAGTAACAGAGTATCTCACCAACATTCCTTTTTATTCATATACCTGAAACATTGCATTCACACAAATCAAGTTGAGGCTGTGATCTATTCAAAGCTCAATGCTCCAAAAGCATCAGTTCAAAATGAAATTCAGCAATAGCATTCTGTTTTTATGGAGGAAAAAGACTATTTCTCAGTCTAGACACTTGGGCTCAGGACAGCCAGCCTCTGCAATCAATTTTGTCACATATTTGCCTCTGGCAGGTTATTTAAACTACTTGTACCCTAGTTCCTTCTCAACAAAAGCAGAAAAAACAATAATTATAATTCAGCAAAATCTCACCAAATGGACATAAGGATCAAATAAATCCTTTCATGAGATGCTTGGAGAGGATCATCCTCTAAACCCAACAAGAAAGAATCACACTAGATTAGATCAGCAGCAGCACATTCAGAAATATCTCAGTCTTACAGGCAACTCCCAGACCTAAAGAACTCCTGAATATAATAAAGAAATACCTTCATCATCTGAGGTCACAGACTTGTAAGGTCTCTATCTCAAATTGTTTTGAGAGTGGTAGGAAATAGAATTCAACTCCCTCAGACGAGGAATGATCAACTGAAAACACATCAGAAATTTTGGAAAAAGCACAGAAGGGTTGCCTTGCATTCACACACAGAAATCCCCCGTGCTCTGATAATAAAAACCCCTCAACCCCTGAGCTGCAGCAGAGCCTGTCACACATCCTCCTGCAGCCCCCAAAGCCACTGCAGGGATTCCCAGCATCAGCCACATCTCTGTGACAATTCCTCAGCCCCAGGGCAGCTCTGAGCCCCTGGGCTCTGCTCCTGCAGCACCAACCTCAGCCTGAGATCTTCTGTATTTCCCACCTTCAGTACCCCAGAGAGTGGGCAGGGCACCGGTGCAGTCACTACAGACAAAACACTGAAGCAAACTTCAAAAAAACCTTCACAGCACTCAAAGCTCTTTTTCTCATGACAAAACTGGCACTAGGATATTGTTTTCACCAAGAGAAGGGCAGGGTGTAAAGGTATCTCATCAAAGTGAGAGCAACAAATTCATCATCACCTGGGCACTACTGAAATTACCAAAGAGCCCAGCTGCACAAAAATGTAAATAGATTTTGGCATGAAATATCTGCTCTTGTTGAAAACTGCTGAGCAAGTGCCACACCTGCTTCTGCATTTCATCAATAGGGCAAGGTGGCACAAAGCATCCCCAAATAATTACTTCTTTCAATTCTATCGTAAAGATTTTCTGCTTAAATCCTATTTCTTCACCCAAAAAACATGCACAAGAACAATCCCTTGTAATAAATGCGCAGTTTGTTAGAGGGGCAACAAACTTATCACCAACCATCTTTTTCCCCTGTTTATTTAGTCCCAGCAGCAACACACACGTGAGGTGACACAGCTTTCCAGTCATTGGTCTGACACCTCTGTGACACAAGGGACCTTCCTGTAAATATCTTAAATAACCCTATGATAAAGCAGAAAGTCTCCTTTTTCTTACAGTAAAGGCAAAACACCATTCTTGGTGGAAGAAAATTGATAGATGATAGACAGACAGATAGATAACCCAAAACTCGAATATTCAGCAATTCAAGCCCTCCCTTCTTTCCACTGAAGGCAAAAAGCTTTAAAACACAGGGCACTGTAAGTTCAAGCAAAATAAAAAGTATCAGGTTCCTAAATTATAGCTCCTAGCCTAGCTGGTTCTAAACTTAGTAGCTCCAAGTGATCAGTGTCTGAAATATGTCAAATCAATAATTCAATTAATTAGAAAGCTACTCAAATGTGGGGCAATACATTATGTTTAAGTAAAGGAAACTGGAGATCTGAGATGAGCTTCAGCTTGCAACCTGAATAGATTGTCTGTAGAGAGATTAAACAGCTGATGATAGTGGAAAGCAATATTTTATAGTGGGTGGCCAAGGCACCCATGGCTGGGAGGGGTGACACATTTCTCAGTCAGAAATTTGACACACGAAATGACTGATTTTTCCTACAGCAAGACTTGCTACACTTGCCTAGTTAGGATTAACATCACCTGATCATCTGGCACAGAGTGAGGAGATGTAACATTTCTAGGTGTGCAATAGTCTGTTTAGGAAACTTAACTGTGGATAACCCCGGACAAATATCCCATATCTTCAAATTACAACCGGGGGAAATCTCCAGGCAGAAAAATTAAATGCATTGGGCTAAGGAGGATATGTGGGAGCCGATATAGCAAATTTCTTGTTTTAACAGTATGTATTTGGAAACAAACAAACAAACAAAAAACTCCAAATATTAAAAACAAACAAACAAACAAAACAGAATTAAAAAAAAAAAAAAACCTTACAGTTGTATTGAAAACGGAAGCACCTCTTAATGCACAATAATAGTAAAATGATAAAAAAAGGGGCTTTCTCCATTAGAAAGCACAGAACAGAATCAGTGATTCAGATGCTGGTGCCTTTGATTGAACATATTTTGTCCCTAAAATGCATTAAAATCTTTGGGAAGTTGACTTTGCTGTACATGCAAAAAGAGAAGTAACACGGGAAATGGCTGCAAGTTCCTTTCAAGAGAGAACAGAGAGATAAAAGGGATGGATGTGCCATGCTTTCAACTCAGTGGGGAAAAAAAGGAGAAGAGGGAGCCCAGCTCAGAAATGAGAGCAAGTTCTAAAATTGGAAACGCTTGCTGGAGACAGGAAGAAGCCAATAGCAGCGTTTTAGGCTGGTGTGAAAGTGCTTTTATTGCATGTGTGAGCCGTTTCACAAGTACAGCGCCTGCCAGCCTGGATGTGAACTCCAGCAAGTGCAGGATGCAGGAGCCTGCAGGGCTCTAGGGCTGCCCAGCACTGAAACACACCCAGAGCTGCCCAGCACCTGCAAACACACCCAGAGCTGCCCCCAAACACACCCAGAACTGCACCTGCACCCAAACACACCCAGAGCTGCCCAGCACCTGCACCCAAACACAGCCTGCCTGCAGCTGCCAAGAGCTCTGCACCCATGGGGCAGGACCTGCTCCTAAAGCCAGCCCTGGACGTGTCCCTAAAGCCAATCTCTGTTCCTAAAGCCAACCCTGAACCTGTCCCTGTAGGAGTAACGGGGGGGTCACGCACGGTCAGGAGGGACGGAGACGAGATCTCTTTGAAGCTAAGCCGGATAACTTGCAGTTTATTACAAAGGGCGTGGGTGAAGGGCCCTGCTGCCGGCCGCAGCTCGGAGCAGGGCCGAGAGAAGAGAGGCCTAAAGTGTAAGAGAGTCAATGGCAAAGGTTTATGAGCAGAAAGCATGTAGAAAGGAGGGGGTGAAGAAGTGCAGAGGGAAGGCAAAGAAAGAAAAAGAGATAAGGGAGAAGAGAGACAAGATAACACGAAAGAGAACGAAGTTCCCGTTACAATACAATAAATCATCTTCAGTGTTGAATATTCAGATTCTCATTAACCAATCTACTACAGCATGCATATCTTATAACATTTCTACACAACCTATAAGAATCACTACATTACTATACTATGTTTACATGTTAAACCCTAAATCTTATTCTTTGGGCCCCATCTGCCAAGCTGCAAGGCCTGCTCTGACTCTTAGGCCTGCCTGCTTGCAGAGGGAATTGTTTCCTCCAGGGGGGATTACATTCAACTGGTCACAACTAAGATATCTCAAACGTTGCTTTCATTTCAATCTCGCTTATAGTTTCCATATTCTCAAAATCTTTTTGCTAGGCAGTCATATTTAAAAGGCTTTCTTGTTTCATCCTCCCCAACATGTCCCTAAAGCCAATCCCAGACTTGTCCCTAAAGTCAGTCCCAGATGTGCTCCTAAAACTAATCCCAGAGCTGTTCCTAAAGCCAATCCTGAACCTGTTCTTAAAGCCAGTCCTGGACCTGCTCCTAAAGCCAATCCCAGACCTGTCCCTAAAGCCACTCCCTGCTCCTAAAGGCAATCCCAGACCTGCTCCCAAAGCCAATCACTTCAGAAGCAGCTCTGGCCAATTCCTGTGCACACCAGCACACAGCCCTTGCCAGGCTTATCCCTCCAGTCTAAAATGGGATTTTGTAGCTAAATTCCTGGTACCATGATATAGATTTACTGGGATATAATATCACCCACTCATGAGGATCAAACAATGGTGATTTATTAAAAATGACTCAATGTCTACACTGCAAATATGTTGGCTCCTCCAATTACACTAATTGCAATGAATTTTAAGATCAACACTTGAAGGAAGTACTGTAAAATACAAATTTTTCAATTTGCTCAAAATTTACTTTGTCTCATTTTAATTTCTCTTTTACATCTTTTATTTTTCAATACAAGTTAATATTTTTTCCCCAAACACTCTGTCAAAACTGGAACACATTCTGTATTTAAAAGGAGGTCAAAAGTGACATTCATGTATAAACAAACAAGCTCCATTATTTCTGCTGCTCCAGCTTGGGATAGTTTTGCCACCTGTCCCTGTCAGATTTGCTTTAAAGAAAAAAAGGAAGCTTATGTATGAGAACAAGGAAATACAAATATTCAGAGGTGAAACTTGGCATCTGCTTCACTAAATTTGGCAACACTGTAACTTTAAACTATGTAGGAAAGGAAATTGGGTGGAATATGTCCATGAGAAATCATATTTCTCAGCACAATCAATGTTTCCATACCCCTAAAATCAAAAGAATAAGGACTCTAAGTAAAGAGGCAACAGAATCACTACATTTTCAAGTAAATGCATAAGTGTAAAGCAAATTTCTCTGGACAAACTTACAATTTTTTCCTCTAAGTAAAAATCCACAAGATTTCTTTTTTAGTATCTTCTAGCTTTAAGCTGAACTCTTGCAAATATTTTAAACAAATTGACATTTTATAACCACATTTTTGGCAACAAATCTCTTTCAACATGTCAGCAATAATACCTTTTGTAACATGAAAATATTCAAAAAATAAACCGCATCCTCATGAAAAGCAAAATCAGACGTCCCAGCATTGTTGTGACACGAAAAATAGTGAATTTACATACTTTGGGGTTTTTTTAGATCTCTCTTTTCTCAGACATGACGTTGTTATAACCCATTTTTTAAATTTCAGTTTCCACTGGAGCTTCATCTGCAAACACTAATTAGCACAGGCAGGCTCAGATCTTCCTGGCTAGCTGGGTGATCATGCCTGCAATATGTTGCAGCCTTGGTACACATCTTGTTTTCAAATCAAATATTTAGATACTACTCTGGAACAGCTGGAACTGATGTGAATCCTTATGAAATGAAATAGTTGACATCTTCTGATGTGCTTTTTTATAACAGCAACAACAAAATAAAAAAAAAATAAAAAAAAATAAAAAAAAAAAACCACAGCCATAGAAAAGACTTGATTGTAAGCATACTCTCCTGATTGAATCAGAAGGCAGTCTGCTGCCTTTTTTTTTTATCTTTTATAAATCAGAGAATAAAGGAAAAGTATTTGAATTACAATCCAAAGCAAAAACAGCACTGCAAGAGAAACCCTCCATTGTTGCTTTGGAAGGATGAGGAGGCTGGGGGGCAGCAGCAGTGTTAGCCCAGAGTCTGCAGCCAGTCAGTTTATAGAGATTGAGACATCCTCAATGGCAAACAATGTGCTCCATGGAGGGAGTTCCATGCATCTCCCGCACCTGGGGTGCTCTCAGAGCTGGGGCAGGTGAGGATCTGCCCCCCAGGTGCTTTTTCATCCCTCCATTGGCAGCATTTGTGCAGAGCTGTAGCCAGGACAGGGCAGGAGGCACTGGCACACCCTGCTGCCTTCACAGGTGGGTGTTAAATGGGCAGCTCAGTTTGTGTTCTGGGGTGAACTCATCACATTTCAGAGGCAGTGACAGCTCCCCATGTAGGGAAAAGACCAGAGGCAGTGGCAGCTGCTGCTGTGGGTGAGATTTAAAGAGGTCTCTGCTGGAAAAGCAAATGCAAGAAGCGCCTTTAAGCAAGAATAGCAGAAGACCTAAGGGATCTCTCCTAAAAAGCTGTTGAGAAGTTTTCCTAAATCAAAAAAGGCAGCACAATATGCTGATGGTTCAACACAACTGTGTGGGATATCAGCTGAAAAAGCATCTAGAACCAGCAAGCTGCTGCCATTTAGACACAAAAATACCAGTGAAGTCGTGTATGTTTTTCACATCCACTATATATTTCCTTCAGAGATTCAGATATTCTCTCCATGCCACATTAAAAACAGTGGTACCTCCTATAGGGGAGGAGGAAATGAAAGCAAGCTAGTAGACATTATTGGAATGAGCAAAAACTGGGAAGAGACATAAAATGGAGACAAAGCCTACATATTGAAAAACAACATAATTGGAAAACAAAAGAAAAACTATAGAAAAGGAGTAGTGTAAGGAAGATAAGACAATGGAACTGCACACAAAGATCAAAGCAGGAAAGAAGGAAGCAAAAGAAGAGGAAGGTTTTGTAATTATTTTTTTAAGAATTAGCAATTATTTTATATTTCTATATAAAAACCTCAAAACAAATTATGGAGGTCAGTCATGGTCAACACATGACACCATGTCACAGTTTTGTAAAGAAATTGCCATGCACATGTAGGATTAAAGAAAAAAGAACTCTCTTATCCCTTCTTCTGGACTTTCTAATAAATTAATAAATTATTGGCCATTTAATGTCTAGATCTATGGAATTTAAAATGACCAACCAATTCTTTCTGCACATGACAGAAAATCCAAATAGGGCGTGATGTGCATGGGTGAGTATTAGCTCAGTCTAATTCTTTTTCCAGCAAAGTCTGAAAAGAAGAACTTCTAACCCTTCCCTAAAAGCATATCTGGCGAAAAAGAACATTTTCCTCTGTCTGCTTCTGCCTGCAATGTCTATCTCAGCCTGTCAAGCCACTGGTAGAGCATGAAGCAGCTTGAGATGGATTCACCTGCTTGTGGGTTAAGCCAAGACACAGGGACATGCCTTGTTACTGTCTTTCTAATACTAATGGATAGCCAAGTTAAACGTTTGAATCAAGCCACTCTTTCACACTGACCCTAGAAAGGAACAAATTAAGCAGGCAGAAGTGGTGAGCAAGCCCACACTGAGTAACGTTTAATTAAAGTAATTTCGTGGGTGGCTGGGTGTGTGGGAAAGCTGCAGAGAGAGATGTGTGGGAGAGGAATGGAAACTTGAGAGTATAAACAGGATTAAAAAAAAGTATTTTCAGGGTTGGGGGGTAACATCCCACTAAGCCTTCCTTAGCTGGGACCCACGTGTAGTCATGCAGGAGAGTAAGTTTAGCTCTAGGCACAGACTGGCACACGAATAGAAATTCAGCCTCATGACTTAAGGGAGAAGAGAGGAGGCCTCTCAGCATGGTTTTCACAGATTTTAGCTGCAAACTTGGCCAGTCCTGCAGCTACCCCATCACTCTGACCTCTTACAGCTTCCTCCAAGCAAGCGTAAGGATTTGCTGGATAACCAAGAACTTACAAACATGTTCTCATTGCAAGCAACACACAAATTCACTGCAATCACAAAGAGTTGGTGAATGGAGGAATCAACAACTTCTGATAAAGTTGCAAGCCATTAACAGTCAATTATGCCAATTACAAGGGAATGGAAAACATCATTGGTCTCAGCTAACCTAACACGGCCACTCATGCATGTAGTGAAAATGAGCTAATTTTCACAAAAAAAAAAATCCCCTCAAAAGGATCAATTTTAATTACCATGTTGTAACGTGGAGCAAAGATGCAGAAGGTCAAATATAAAAGAAGTTGAAATTGGCTATTTCATCACACCAAGGTCTCCTTTGAAATTGATGCTCAGTGTACTCAGCAAAATGTGCAAAAATGTTTTTTCTCTGTACATATGAACCCCAAGCACAGCCAAAGCATTTGCATGCCATGGATACTTAGGTTGCACAGAGAGAAGAAAAAGTCAATAATGCAACACGGAACATAATTGGTATGGAGGAGTAAAGAGCCCCAGAGACAATGCAAAGTACAAGAAAACTTAAAAAACCAATATTAGCCCAGCTCTTTCAGGGACAAGCAGGAAGAAAATCCTAAATTGCTTAATTGGTCAATTAAACTTGACAGATTAGAAATTAATTGGTAATGCTTTCTAGAAGAAACTTTTCAAGTCGCAGTATTATGATCATCTCTGGTTGATGTGATTGAAAGACCCCTGCAATGTTTTGTGCTTCAAATCTGCCTCAGAGCTGGCAGAAATTACCTGCTGAAGTGAGCTGAGAACTGGTAGGGTGCCCTATGAAGAATATTCAGAAGGGTAATCAATGACATCCGGCTAACTTATTTGAGCAAACATGACTAAAGATGACAGAGCATAATTGCTCTCTTATCCTTGTTGATGGGTTTTGTTTTTTTTTTTGGTTTTGTGTAGGAGCTTCAGCTTTAACATTTCACCAAGTTCAAGCAGGCAAAAAATGAGAAAAGTAAAAAATCACAGTATCTATAGAACTCCATAAAAGCAGAATATTATTTTTTCTGTCTTTTATTTCAGCATATTATTTTCAAACTTTTCTTGCTGTGAGAATCAAAAGGTGAAAGAAGCTGAGGTGACACCTGAATGACAAAGATCAGGCACTGAGATGTCAGAAGAGCCCCTGTGCAGTCAGCTGGCAGGGTAAGGCTGCTGTCCTCACACCACATACCCACTCACACAATCACAAAACACAAGTTCACTCAGCAACACAGGAAGGAGAGGGTGGTGATTTATCCTCTTCCCAGCCACAACAACGAAACACAAACATGCATCCATAAACAGCATCACAGGAGCAGTGTCGGGTTCTGTGTATCCTGGAGGAGAATCTATTTTGGAGCTGGCAGTGCCAGCAGAGGGGCTGAGGTGAGCAGTGTGTTCCTGCCACTCCTCAGCACAAGCAAAGGAGCACAGGAGGGGCAGAGCTGCCGGGCTGGCACACAGGGCTCTCAGCAAGGAAGCCTCTTAGAGCAATAATGCCTGTGATCACGAGTCATTACTGTGCCTCACGGCCCCAGCACAGCATTATGTTCTCTATTTGGGATGTCAGTTTTGATCTCCTCACTGTGGAGCAGGAGCTGGACTGGGTTCCTTGCTTCTGCAGCTCTGAAGCACTCAGGGTCTCAAAAAAAGCTCCTTGAAATATTTCCTTCAAGGAGCAGTTGGGACCAGATATAATGGGTAGTATAAATGAAATAGCACACCATGCTGGTAGAATAGCCAGCAGCAGCAGGGTATGATTTAGATGAATAAACACTGCTGTAAGAGTTGTCAAAGCATTATCAGCTATCTAGCATACTGGTGGCAAACACCTAGAGACAAAAATATGGCATTCAAATAGAATAAAACTGGGTCATTGATACCAGTTGGCAATAAAAAGTGTCCATGGGGGAATGTTGTGATGGTGTTCATAGGGGTCCGAGGATGAGGGAAGAGATGAAGATCTGACTTCATGTTTCAGAAGGCTGATTTATTATTTTATGATATATATTATATTAAAACTATACTAAAAGAATAGAAGAAAGGATTTAATCAGAAGGCTACCTAAGAATTGAAAAAAAGGAATTAATAACAAAGGCTTGTGTATCAGACAGAGTCCAAACCAGCTGACTGTGGTTGGCCATTAATTAGAAACAACCACATGAGACCAATCACAGATGCACCTGTTGCATTCCACAGCAGCAGAAAACCATTGTTTACATGCAGCTAAGGCAGCCCACAACCCCAGGAGATGGAGAGATCATGTATGGAACAGTAGGAGAGAAAGAGGAGATGAGCCAAGGGAGAAAAGAAAGAAACTAGGGGGGAGGAAAACCACTTAGACTAATAAATTACATAAAGGATAGAGCAGGAAAAAGAGCTAGTAAAAACCAGAAACATGCTGCAGAAAACTGTAGTAATCATCTACTCACCGGCAGGCTTAGACAACACACTAAAGCACTTTAAATGCTTCCTACTCCCAGCTTTCTCACCAAATTAATAAGCATAAGACAGTAATTGGCACACTAAATCCCCTAAAATATCAGCAGGTATTGTACATATCTCACTTCTCCAAAACAACAAAGTTCAACATGGCAAATAATTTTGCAGTCCACAGCATCACTAAGCCTTGACAAATCCTCAGATGAAAGGATGTACTCTGCAACATGACAAAAAAAGGCACAAACCTGGACAAATTAAAACCAAGAAAACATCAAACGTAGAGGCCATTACATCCCAAATACTATAAAATATTTCAAGGGAAACAGGGCAGATGGAACAACAGACATAATATTTAATACATCAATTATTTTCACACAGAAGTACCAGGTTCAGTGGATGCCACCAGAGGAATTTTGGTACTAACCAAGTTGAAATCTAGTTCTAACTGTGAAGTCAGAAGGAAAATTCCTTATCATCTTCCCAGGCCAGAGATAACCCACACCTCAGCACTACACATCTTCTACAAGGCTTGAACAGCCCTGCATCCCCCAATGCCATGCTGGCTGCTGATGCTCAGCACTTCAGACATGGATGGATCACTCCTCCAAGTAAACTGCCTTTTCCCTCAAAATCTCCCATCCAAACACAACTTCTCATACAGCTTTTCAGCCTCTGAAGCCTGGTGAAGGACTGCGCAATCATCTCAAGTTTTATGCAGAAATAGAATTAAGTTAAAAGCAGCACATTTTTATATACACATAAACCACAGAGCATTGCTGCAACCTCAGCTGTTACCACAACATGACAGTTACTTTCATTATTAGTGAAATACACTTAGAACAGGAAATACTAGAGAAACATTTACTTTACTCTTACTTGCTCCCTTGCACATGCCCATCTAATGACCTTTTTATTTACACACACATTTCCTGCTGTCATCAACAGAAGTTGTGCAGGAAAGCCACAGGCAAAAACTGAACAAGTTTTTCTCAGAATTATTTATGTACAATACAATTGCATCTGTATACGTACACAGGTAAAGGCTGATTTCATAAAATGATTAATTTTCTTACTTAAAAATACTTTAATACATATAACTATTTAGTCTAGCATTCCAAACCACTCTACAACATCATCAGACATGTCACTTTTAGCATAACTTTGTGACATACTTTTCACAGATCCAACCTTCTAGGAAGAAGCCATTTACTATTTTGGTTAATGCCTTAAGACATGTTTGATTCTATGCCACTCCAAACGTCTAGCAGCACTTAAATAACCCACTGCTGCTTGATTATTGATTTTGCATATACTCAGATGCATTCCCTCCTTACTCAATGTTAACAAACATATGGATCCAAAAAGATGAAAACCAGATATGCTCAGAGAAGACTCAAAGTAACTTTTGACAGTGTTTTATTACCTACTGATAATTTCATATTATTTTAGCGAAATCACCCTGTCTTTAATCATTTACTACCCTTTAATTCTGTCCCTCTCCTCCTGTTTCTCAGCACCACAGTCAGAATTAGCAATCCCTGCACATGCAATCTGAGCACCTCTTGTTCCAGCACTTACCCTGACAGAATACTGTGTTACACTATTTTATCTAAATAGATTAAAACTGGTCACTGGGAAAGACACTTTCTACAAGTACAGGAGCGTGTCCAAGAGTACGTGAAGTACTTCTGAACATGAATTACAAGAGCACTCTGCACAAAATTGCAAACCTGCAATAAAGCTGATTATTGGAATTTTGTTCAGTGTGTGGAAAACGGGGATGCTGGGCATGGCCCAGGATCACACTCTGGGCTGCAGGTGAGGATTGAAGAGGAGTTGCACAGAATGAGTTTATTTTTATTATTTTTCTCTTTACTGGGTGTTGTAATCTTATTACAGGGGTTCCCTACTGTTATCTCCTTATCACAACAGTTCCATATCTTCTCGGTGTTTCTCATGGTCATCTCCTCAGAGCTCTGACTCTTTCCTCTTCCCAAAGCAGCCACTGACTCCAGTTCCCTTCTCACCCAGCCACCCCACTCTTTTATAGCATCTGCTTCTCATTGCTTACAGCTGTGGCCTGGTAAAGTCAGGCCCGTTCCTGATCTTTGCTAATTGGCCCAGCTGCAGCTCCTTAGGGGTGAGATTCCTTTCTACACGATCTTTGTTTTCTTATGTTCTATCCCACTACAGCTGGGGTTTAGGTGGCACTAGACCCCCCAGTGTGAGCTCCAGCTTCAGTGAGTGATTCTTTCAGACAAGAAGAAAGAACTTGGGACACTCAGACACAGCCTGGCATGTAACTCACCTCAGCATGGATTCAGTCCTTCATGGAAGAGATTAAGACACTTCTGGTAGTAATTCTACAGTTTAGACAATTGCCCTGCAGTTTTTTAGGTTCCCATTGCAAAATTTTAAGATCCATTTTCTAATGCTATATCCAGCTTCACGTGTTCATACATCTGTAAGTGAGAAAATTCAAAAACTGGTCTTGCCTCCAACAGCTTGTCCTTAATCACAAGAGCTTTATTTTATGAATGATTGGCCAGCTGATTATTCTTCTTTCAAATGCATGTCACAAACAGCTTACTGAAAGGAAACTAAATAAAACCATTGGGACCTACCAAACAAATGCCACCGTGTCCCCACACCAATTCCTCTTAAAACTCTTCAACTGGAAATCAACTATTCTCAAAGCTAGTAGAAATTAGAAAAAAACCCATATTTTTTCTGCTTTGACAATAAAGACCACATATAGGTACAATGTTGACACAGTGCTGTTGAAGCTCTCTTTCATAATAAAAACGTATATTATTAAACCTATAGAGTACAGAGGTGGACCCTAATGTTACAAAGCCCATGTTAAATCTGCCTGGGATCCATCTGCACATATCTATTTATAAAGTCACCACAGTTTGCCAAGAACAATGGCTAATGACACCCAGAATAACAGATTTTACACCTAGGTACCTGTAATTAAATTGTGCAAGCAATATTTGTCTGTACATTTGTAAACCTGACTGGTGCACAATGTGTTAAATGTCAGTGCAGATCCATAGATGAGCACATTTCTTAGAAACCTGCCTTTTCATTGCACTGCTCTTGAGGGAGAGCATCCACAGCTTTCAATATAGCATTAAATTTGGAAAAAAAAAATCTTGTTAAAAACCAAACCATACTAAAACTTTCTCAAACAGAACCTAAAGTTAAAAGGAAGGAAATCGAATTCTTTATAAACAGCATGAGAGCTACTTCAAAATGTTCTGTCCATTCCTCAATAAGAAAGGAAACCAGAATGCAAGGAAAGGATCCACAATAAAGAGAGCAGCAAATAACTATACCATATTCCCTGAATATAACAGGTTAGTGGAATTGAAGTGTTATCCTGCAGAGAATGGAAATTCACTCCAAGGGGAAACAGAAGGGAAAAGGTGTCTGACAGGTAAAATACAAGTTGGATACTAGGAAGGCAAAAATCAAGTGAGAGCAGATAGCAAAGGACACAAAACCAAATAACAATAAAGCCTATTTGCATATCAGAAGCAGGGAATCATTGGATTTGCTAGAGCTGGGATTGAATAGAGCACTTGAAGAAGATAAGGGCATTGCAGACAATCCAAACTATGTCTTTTCACCAGCCTTTGCTATGGAAAAAGTTGGGAAAACACATCCCTGACTTCTCTGATAAAGTGAGTGACATTCCTTCAAACTGAAAAATCAAAACGGGGTGAGGAAACACAATCAATTGAAAGCAATAAATGATGAGGGATGAGCTCCTGTCCCACTCCCATCGACGAGTCTTTTACCATTGATTTTAGCACTGTCAGGATTTCACTTCAGGACTGAACAGAAACAATTTCAAAACATGAAAAGGCTGAGCTGGCCATCACAGGGGATTGTTCAAGTTGCAGCAGTGGTCACAAAAACCAAGCAAAATCAGAGAACAGAAAAGAACAAGAAAGGTACAGGAAGAAATTATATCTTTTTAGTCAATATCCAATCTCTTCTGGAGTATATATTCAGCTGAGGATTCCTGCTCTAAACCAATGACAGTGGTATTTGACAAAAGTAAGACAACAATCAAAAATGATTATGGAAGCAAGTTTTAAAAGCTGGAAAGAACCAAGAATTTAACTTAGCAAAGAGATGGATAAGAGGAAACACAGTAGAGCTGCAAAGAATGCTATGAGATACCAGCAAATAGGATGCTCTTCAATTTAAACTTTCTCCTTGTACTGGAGAAAAGAGAAACTCAGGGCAATAAAAAGTTACCAAGTTAGAAAGAAAACAAACAAAATTACTGCATAAACCACAAAAATGTTTAATTAATTCACAAGGATTTCTCTGTTATAATAGCAAAGAATATTCCTTGGTGCCTTTGCTATTGCTTTCCTTTCTTGCACAACCCATACAAAGAAATTAGTGGCATGGCAATAAAAATAAATTTGCAGAGCTCATTTAAGAGAATGTGCTTTCCTCTTCTTCTTGCCCTAATGTATGAAACCTTTTAGGCTGGATATGGGCCAGGAAGGAAGGGGAGGTAAACTGAGGCACGGAGAATGGCTGAGGCAAGGATGAGGACAGCCAGGAGATGTTTCCAGCACTGTTCTGTGCCCCATCCTGCACATGTAACACTGGGGCTGGGTGATGGCTCAAACCTGCCAGCTCCTGGCACTGGATATATTGGGTCCCACTCTAGAATTAAGACAGAAACACTAAACTATCAGTGTGTGAAATTTGTGACTTAAATTACAAGGTAGACCCATCCAAGGAGCCTCTTGCATAATTCATGACACTTGAGAACTTCACATATAAATCAAACAGACGGAAAGTCTATCATTTCTGCTCTGTTTAGCACAGATCCACACACAACTTGGGTAATGGCTGCACAAACAAGCTCTCTAGAAAATACAATATTGCAGACATGCTCTTCACAATACTAATTCACTCAGTGAATTTTGTACAGGACCATTCAAGTCATACTTTTATTAAAACTGCTTGTGTCGAAAACAGAGAGGTCATAAAAATAATCAAATGAGTCTGGTTAGGGTTTTTTGGTTGCTTTCTTTGGCCCTGCAAATGAATGCCTACAAACACTCATGTGCAATGTTTTTCCATATTGGACTTAATTAAAATTTATGCTGTGATTCATGGGCTGGCTATTAATCATTTTGTCTAACACTGTTGAAAATGAAACTCCAGGTTCTACAAAGCTCCAAAACCAGTGAAAACACATTCTCCAGGTCCAACAGCAAACTCTGACAGACTTTCAACCTGAACACAGTGCCTAAACCTGATGCAAACGAAGCGTGTCAAGGGAAAAAAACGTTATTGATAAACACACACGAAACACAGAGCTTTAGAAAGAGCAGTAACCTTGACTTACTGTGGCTGTGCCGGAGACAGTTTGTGCATTTGTGTCAGCTGCACTCTGTTCAGAGTGTGTCTGAGCAGGAGGGTACATGTTTAACGTGTGCTCTGGAACAGTGCTTTGGCCTGTGTAGTCTGGAGCTGGATGCGGATGTGGGGCTGTGTATTCTGCAGGGATACCGTTCTGAGGTGGAGCAAACTGGGCTGAGGCATAAGGCTGTGCCATTGTGTCAGGAGGTGCTGTAGCTTCCTGATTACCCTGTGGAAATCAAAGGGAAAAGAATAATAATAGTAATAGTAATAGTAATAATAATAATAATAATAATAATAATAATAATAATAATAATAATAATAATAATAATAATAATAAAGGAAGAAACGTGGCGTGAGATAAAATAAGCGAAGGTCCTGCACCCTACGTAAGGCAGAGAGCATCCTGGTCTGAAAAGGGCACAGTGGCTGCTTCTTGAGGAGGATATTTCTTATCTGCATTAAATGCATCCTGCTCAGACTATTAAATATTATTATGATTAGACAAACAAATCGGCTGCTCGCTGGATAATGGCAGACCAGTGTTTAGGCAGGAAAGGTCAGGGAAATCTGCCTGCACTAATGGTGCCTCAGCTCAGACAAGGAATAGGGACAGAGCCAGTTCCTTCCAAAGGTGCCTGAGCACAACTGCCAGCACAGAGCTGGGGTAAGCTCAGCCCCCAGTCTGTGACCACTCTGACTGACCATTTACAGAACACAATGTAGGCAACGCAGGATTTGGGGTGCTTACTGTTAACAAACACTAAAAATACCTATGTGCAGTAATGCCCTGAGATATTCAGAATACTTTGAGATACCCTTCATTGAGCCATTGCATGCCACAAATGCAAAATAATAATGAGATCTAGTCAAAATATTAAGTATTTGAATCTACAAGTGCATCAGTTCAAAACCATAAATAACATTAAAAAAAAATTCTATGTCAAGAGAAACAGATTTAAGAACTTTAAAGGTTTTACATTTGAAGATAGCAGTATTTCATTTCCATATCACAGTTAGCCTATAACATTAATAACACTAGCCTCATGTCTTTATAAAGAGATCCATATTTCCATTTGATATAACAAAGAATAGCCAAGCCTGTTAATTTACCAATTAAGCAACTTCTGACTAAATGTTTACCCCATACCAAAACACAATAATTCTAGAGGAGGAAATGTACACTACAATCTTTTTGAACCTTTATAAAAAATGTCCAGAATGAGGTTTTGCCTGAGACAGAATTAGAGGCCATTAGTGCAGGGACTACCCCAACCTCAGATGAACTAACTTACAAAATAAAATTATCCCACTAATAAGCAAGGAATGTAAAAATACACAGTCAAAATTCAATTACCTTTCAAACTACTCCATCATTCTCCCACCAACACATGTACAAGCACCTGCCCAAAACTATTGCAGGGATTTTATTCCTACTCATCAGACCTTGATTTCCCAATTTAAAATAGCGTGGATGAATAAAAGACATTCTTCTGCACTTTGTACTTAAGGGCATTTACAGACAATTTCAGCTAATTCAGACATCAGCTCTCTGACCTGAACTCATCCTAAACTCAAGAGCTTTTAAGAATTCACACAGGAGTTAAGTCTTGGTGCTCGACAGGCTTAAAAGAGAAAACTGAATTTTCCTTTGTAAGAGGCACTCTTACACTGTGTCTGAAAAAATTAGAACTTTATATTAGCAATCAAACCCTCTCTAATTTTAATCCCATCTTTGATGCTGGTTTAATGTATGGCATTGAGCAAGTGGTTTGCTTTGTTTTATTCATTCATCTTTAGCAGGAAACCAGTGTCATTTACTGACTTCGCAGGGTTAAGTCACTAAGATTTGTTTGTATATCTACAATTTAATAAGGTTAATGCTGCACTGAACTGGTCCTGTTGAATTTCTGTGAAGGCTAAAACCTCTTGTAAATGTGTACTTTTACCCTTTAATATTAAAATGGTCAAGCTCCTTTCTTATTTCTTTTACCTAATATTTTCACTATTAAAAAAAAAAAAATTAAATCCAGATGAAGCAAAACCCAGGAATGACTGGATTACACCAGAGACATTCATTAAATGTTAAAGAAGCACTTTTAAAACTTGTGTGGGAGGCAGCCAACCTTAAATTTTTTAATCAGCTGTTTCAGGAGGGACTTGAGCAAGGTGTGGGGAGGAACAAAAGCAAATTCTGCCTCTGTTAGCATTTTCACTGTGCTGGTTTTGAAGCACAGGAGCTGGTTAGGGCTGGTCCTTGAGCCATTCCTTCCTGTCAGATGCTGAACACGACAGCAGAGCCAGCAGCTGTTCAAAAAGAGCAGCAGTGGCATCAGAGGGACCAAGGGGTGATGTCCAGGCGCATTTCATCCAAAGGGTTTTGTGCCACCTCCAGCCCTAAACCAGATGTTGCTGAGACCCCCACTGTTCCTCATTAACCTTGACAGCAGCTCCACGAGGACCCCAATTAATATTCAAAGCGTCCACACCTAGTGCTAATTACAGCTCATATTTAATTAAGAGGGTTGAACTTTTCCATTATTTTTACCGGCAACTCCAAACTTTTTAGATTTATCACAGAATGGCAAATTGTGCAGGCAATTTCAGAACCTGCACAATGCTGAGACTCTTCTACCTCTTCCATTAGACTCGTTCAACTAAAGTCTATTAATAACTGAGACACAATTAAGAAGTAAATAACAAAGGGTCAGGGATTTATCTCCTTTTTTTTTAACTAACTTGTACATATTCAGAGATTTACAGCCTAGCCATTGAAGAAACCAACCCCACTGTCCTTACAGCAGAAAACTGACAGACCAGATTATCAGTGCAGGCTCTGCAGGTTCATTTAATTGTTGGAAGACAGGGGACATTAAAGAAATTAAACTTGCACATGCTACTGCAGGCCCTAAGTTTAAAATGATAGTGACAATAAATCTGAGATGTTCATCCCTTAAAATAAGTGACTACTGAAGCCTTTCCTAACCTTTAAAATTAGAGTGAATTTATTTATAATTAACTATTTTATTATTTATAATTAATTCAACAGACAAGGTATTGCAATGTAATGTAAAAACCTGTATGCTGAAACAAATTCTTTACTATTTATTTGGTTAATAATAGCAAAGCCAATTGTTCAAAATACTAATTTCTGTCAAGAACAATGAAGTGTCAGCTATCACACATTTGTGCCTACATGTGGTTGATGGAAACTCCAGACTTCACAAGAGATACACTTGAACAGATTTTAAGGAACCAAAACTTCTTTAAATAGAATCACCTAAAATGTTCCTTTATTGTACTCTTTAAAATACAGTGAACTGAAATGAATAAAAGAAATAACAAATTCTAATGCATTAAGTTGAAAATATGAAATAGCACTAAATGCAAGAGGAAATCTTGACCCTAAATTAGCCCATGAACTCAGGGTAATTTCAAAGCTGTGTATGACAGTACACAGGCATGGCTTAACCCCACCCAGGCAGGAGAGGCTGAACAGAAGTTGTCCCTTCAGACTCATTTCCAAGTATCTTTAAGATTAAACGACCCCTTAATGCTCACTTTGTGCATGTTTTTTTAAAAAAGTTGGTTGTTGGCAAGAGCAAGGAGAACAAAGGATGGCAGACAGTCAGGCTCTGCTAAATGTTCTGGCCCGAGTCTTAATGAAAACCACATTTCAACTGAAAAATATGCTTTACGTGGCAGTGTATAAAATCAAATTTATTGCTTTCTGGTTAAATGTTGAACTCTAAAAAACAAAAACAACAAAAAAAAAAAAAGTATTCCAACGATGTAGGTAAGTAAAGATTCTCCTATTTCATCCGTATTATCCCATCTGAACAAAAGCTTAGAATTTAAACTGCTCGAACTATCTCAGATGACTTTTCAGCATCTCCTCCTCGGAAAAGATTTCATAATTAAGAAAAGTATAAAAAGTGTCAAAACATAATAAGGCAAGCATGTTATGTTTGTACACAAAGGAGAGAGCAGAGAAAACATTTCTTAAGCAGCGTTTCTTTTTCTTAAAAACACATTTGGTGCATAAAAATGTATTCAATGAAAACCTTTCTGCTTGCCTGCATTTTGAAGTCAAACTCACAGTTTATTGTTTGTTTTGCTCTGTTTTCTGTTTGGTGCATTTTGTTTCTTTGGCAAGAGATATTTCACATTTAGAGAAAGCCTCCCGTACTGTAGTTAAATGAGCCAAACTGCATCGTATCCTTAGGGCACAGAAACAAAGGAGAAAAAATGCAACATTTCTCTGCAAACCTGCTGGTTCTAAGGGCTCAGTTACATCTAGCAAAAACACAATTCCCCATAGCTTGCCCTGCTTCAGATTTAAGCATCAAAACTCGGCTTAGAAGCCTTGCATGCAGTGGTGCAGCTGCTTATAAGAATTACCCTGGCTTGACTAAAAACCAAGAGTTTCTAGTGAAAATAAAAGTGAAAATAAAAGTGAAAATACCTGCTGTACCATGGTGCTGCCTCTATTCTCCATACACTTAGCAGCTGCTCTGCTCCCAGGCCATGCAGCATCTGCCCAAGAGGAGCATCAGCGCTGGCTGGGGGCGTGTGAGCAGAGCAGGGGCGAGGGAGCTGGGGGTGCTGCGGGAGGGGGAGCCCATGCAGGGCTCTGTGCCCTCCCTCCCTCCCTCCCCACATCCCAGTGCTCCCAAATCCAGATGTGGCTCTGTGCCCTCCCTCCCCACATCCCAGTGCTCCCAAATCCAGATGTGGCTCTGTGCCCTCCCTCCCCACATCCCAGTGCTCCCAAACCCTGATCCAGATGGGGCAATGTGCTCTCCCTCCCCACATCCCAGAGTTCCCAAACCCTGATCCAGATGGGGCAATGTGCTCTCCCTCCCCACATCCCAGTGCTCCCAAACTCTGATTCAATGGGGCTCTGTGCCCTCCCTCCCTACATCCCAGTGCTCCCAAACCCTGATCCAGATGTGGCTCTGTGCCCTCCCTCCCCACATCCCAGTGCTCCAAAACCCTGATCCAGATGTGGCTCTGTGCCCTCCCTCCCCACATCCCAGTGCTCCCAAATCCAGATGTGGCTCTGTGCCCTCCCTCCCCACATCCCAGTGCTCCCAAACCCTGATCCAGATGGGGCAATGTGCCCTCCCTCCCCACATCCCAGAGTTCCCAAACCCTGATCCAGATGTGGCTCTGTGCTCTCCCTCCCCACATCCCAGTGCTCCCAAACTCTGATTCAATGGGGCTCTGTGCCCTCCCTCCCTACATCCCAGTGCTCCCAAACCCTGATCCAGATGTGGCTCTGTGCCCTCCCTCCCCACATCCCAGTGCTCCAAAACCCTGATCCAGATGTGGCTCTGTGCCCTCCCTCCCCACATCCCAGTGCTCCCAAACCCTGATCCAATGGGGCTCTGTGCCCTCCCTCCCCACATCCCAGTGCTCCCAAATCCAGATGTGGCTCTGTGCCCTCCCTGCCCACATCCCAGTGCTCCCAAACCCTGATCCAGATGTGGCTCTATGCCCTCCCTCCCCACATCCCAGTGCTCCCAAATCCAGATGTGGCTCTGTGCCCTCCCTCCCCACATCCCAGTGCTCCCAAACCCTGATCCAATGGGGCTCTGTGCCCTCCCTGCCCACATCCCAGTGCTCCCAAACCCTGATCCAGATGGGGCTCTGTGCCCTCCCTCCTGACATCCCAGTGCTCCCAAACCCTGATCCAGATGTGGCTCCTGCAGTGGGGCTGTGCCCCATCAATCACAGCGGGCCACTCCTCTGGCTCCTGCTACTGCTGCTGGAGTGCACCACTGAGCAGATGATTGCACAGAGAAGGAGGGAAAAAAACACAGCTTGACTGCATTAATAGCTGTTTAAAAAACATTGGAAATGCTACTGTGGAAGTTGCCGGAAGCTGGAGGTTTTTGTTCGAAAATTAACACGGCTGTACTCAGAGACCCAAAGCACCCTGAAAGTGCACGGCTCTGGATTTGTGATAGCTACAATGTCCCATTACACGTGTGCATTTCCATGGGATTAATTCCTCCTCCATGTGGCAGAGTTAATACCAATAAGGTTCTGATTTTAAAATTGCTGAACGCCACAAGCAAACCTTCGATACTGAACTAGCCTGGTTTATATTAAATCTACTTTATCCTTCCATTCAAATGAAATATTGTTTCCTTTTTAGTTTCGTTTCGTGACATGCCTCTCCTTTAGCAGGGGAAATATTTCAGAAGTGCTACCAAGGCTTAGTTCTGTGAGGCACTTTAAGCAACCTAATGCTTCACTGTTAAAGGACCTTTCCTAGATACTCCAGAGATAGCCTCAAAATGATTGAATTCTATCTAAAGAAATAAAGAAAAGAAAAACAATTTTTAAAAAATCCAAACAAAACCAAACAACTAAAGAGATTCAGACAGCCGCAAAGAATACACGTTTATTGCCACTCTGCTGCAGACTGCCTACAGACATCAGGGTTCAGAAGCAGGGCAGACACGTAACACCGGAATTATTCTAACAAACCTTCCAATTCAAAGGGGTGGGCAGAGCAACAAACAGTCATCAATTCATCATTAAACTTATATTCCAACTGAAATATATTGGAATTCTTTAAAGTGGCAGTATAATTCTTCCAGGTTTGTTGCTGGCACTCCCCAGTTAATGATAATAAAAGCAGCCACTTCGGATTTTTCAGAAGGAATCAGACATCCAGCCACACCAAACTGATAATCACAACTGACTGACTCTGAGAGCTTTCTCTGTTGTAGCTTAATTATCTGACCAGGCCACTTGACTCGCATCATTTGCTTCTGCAATCACACAAAATGAATGCTCCAGCCACCCCTCTCTTTTTTGGAGGGTTCAGGGCAAAGCCAAACTCAGCTTTCAAAAGTAAGAATGATAATGCAGAATAACTTTTTTCAGAGAGCATAGGGGGAAAAGTAAATAAGCAAAAGAGAATTTCTTTACTACCTTAACAGGAAAGTACCATTTCATTTCTCCCATTGCAGAGGAATATTTACTTTTGGTCTCTTTTACATATAAAATACTGTATTTCAATAAAAGTCTGTGCTCTTGCTACTGCTGTGGGTGTTTGATAGTGACATGTTCACTCTGTGTCAGTGCCTGAGGTATGGAAAAGAATTCTAGCAGCTGAAACCTCCCGACAGCCTGCAAAGGACATTTACTTAAATTTCCCTGAAAGCAGCAAACCACTTGCCAAAACTTAGCCTGAATTCACATAACACTATGGACACTCCACTACACATGGAGAAATCCTTCCCTCCAACACCTTCACTCCTTCCAGCTGCTGAAGCTTTCCACTGCCTTTATGATGCTGTCATTTATTGCCAGAGCTTTTTTTATCCTACCTAAATATGGCAAATATTTATCCTGCTATTTCCAGGGGCCCAAGCGCACATGACTCTGCCACACTGATTTGTTTTGCTTCCACATTAACACCTAAATCTTTCTTTTTATGATTTCTGCCTCTTCCACGCTTTCTTCAACTCTGACTCTTAAGGTCTTCCCAGCCGCAGCTCAACCTTCTATTCCACCAACCAATATTTCCCTTGGAAACAATTTTTATGTTACATTTGAAAAACAACTGTCCAAAATGGCCTTAAGAGCCATACAGCATCACACTCTGAAGAACTCAGATATGTCTACAATGACAAATGATTCTTAAAACTTCCTTGAAAAAGTCTAAAGTATAAAAGGATCTCATCATTATCTACAAGTCAGTAGAGCAAACTCCACCTCATTTGTGTTACACCTTTACTAGAGCAATGTGAGGATGATGCAGCATCCTTGTACCCAAATAGAAGGGAAAGAGGGTAAAAAATAAAGAGTTGGATTGTTAATATAAAAGGTACATGAAAAGCCATCTGGAATATACGATTTTGAAGGGGGTAGCAGTCAACATTTAGAAGTTTAACTCAGCTATGATTTCCAGCCCTTGGGCATCAAGTCCAGGTCCAAAACTGTTGAACTGATCCTCAAAAAAGACATTTGTGAAGTGTCAGAATGCAAATTCCCACAGGACAACAACAGGGAGCAGTTATGGGGCTCTGCAGAAGCTACAGGAGTGGGCTGACAGGAACCTGGCCAAGTCCTGCTCTGGGGACAGGATAATCCCTCACACCGGCCCAGGCCTGACTGCCTGGCCAGAGAGCAGCTCTGCAGCAGAGGATGAGTCCTGGTGGAACTCTGATTTTTTAAGATTTTCTAAGCCTTCTGATGTTGACATTCTTGTAGAACGCTTTCTGTAAATAACTCATTGTTTTGCATTCTTTTATGGAGGAGGAGAAATTTGATGGACTGTGAGTTTGTCCAGTGTCATTGGAGAGGTGGCACTGTCACCCTCCAAATCCACCGTCACTTTTGGAAACCTATAAATGTTGGAGTCATAAAATAAACTTCCTTTTTTCTCCTTCACCTTGAGAGCAGCGGTGTGCACTTGTGTTCTTTGTGTCCTACGGTGACATCCTGGTCAGCAGAGCTGGGTGCAAAGCAGTGCCCTGCCTTCCAATGTGAGCTGCTCTGCGGGCTGCACTAGCCAAGGGTGGTCAGGGAGGTGAGCAAAGGGATCCCTGCTCCCTGCACAGCCCTTGGGAGAGCATCTGGAACACCAGCCTGGAGTGCCTCAGGACAGGAGATGTGCTTGGGAGCTCAGTGGTGGCTTGCCAGGGCTGGAGCACACGACAGAGGCTGAGGCAGCTGGTTCAGCACTGCCTGCAGAAAGGAGGGCTCAGACAACTTAATTGCATCTTCCTCCACCTAAGCAAAGGTTATAGGGACAGGACCCGCAGGTACAGAGTGACAGAACAAGGAGCAACAGCTAAAAGTTGCCAAAAGGGAAACTCTGGTTAGCTCCAAAGAATAAGATAATGAATGTGAGGGAAGTTAAGCACAGGAAAAATGCTGCTCAGAGAGGAGAATTTCAGACCTGAACTCTAAAAGCCCCTGAGCAATCTAATCTGTGTAGTTACTCCTGATTTAAAAGGGATATTGGGATTAGATGGCTTCTGAAGTTCCCTTTCAATCTGAATCATTCTGTGATTCCATGTGGTTTCAACAGTAGCAGAATAGCTTCAAAATGGATTTTATACTTTTATCCTATTTGATGTCTTTTTTCATAAAGGATTTACATAAAGGAAGGAAGAGACTAGTTACAACTTCTAGCCTATTTCCATCCTCAAGAAACAATGTTTGAGTTCTCTGAGATGTATTTGCAATGCTTCCTTACAAAAATATGTTTGCATTTGTTTAATCCACAGCCAGAGTAGTATGGAAGTGGCAATTCTTACAGTGCAGGCAAGATGAGTTTCACAAATGATTTAATTTAATGCTGTGAACTATGGCACCTTTTCATTTTCTGCCAAACATTAACCTCCTCAGCATATGTAGAGGAACAATGCCTTACACCTCCATAGAAAGGAGTAGTTTTCTCCACCTTCTTTATGACCTCTAAAACAGTAACTACAGCCATATAAGTTTTCTAATTTTATCTGTATTTTTTCTTCTGAAATACAATTTATTTCAAAGATTAATTTATCAAAAACCACTGCCACAGTTTAAAGCTGGATTGTAACAAAACCAGTACATCCATTTTCTTATTTTTCTAATAAAGTGATTTCAAAAAAACTTTTTTTTTCCCGTTACTGCAACACTGAAGGTATGGGACATACTAACCCAGGTGACAAAGCATGCTTATGCAGCAAGACTGTGTCTGGTGCAGACACAACTCTGCACTGTGCTTTGTAACCCATTCTGGATTCTACTGAGACAGTTCCTGCCTTGTAACCCACACACAGACATAGGTATTTCCAGAATTTGAGTCAAAAAACTTCTCTAAATGACACCTCAGTGGTAAAAGATTGAACTCTGCAGAGGTTTGGAGTCTGCAGAGAAAACTGAGCACAGTCAAATCCAAAACCAGTTGCAGGTAAGCAGTTTTCAATAGATCATTTCTAGAAATCTCTTAAGTTCTTATAACATAGCCAAAATTATGCATTCAAGATTTGTTGTAAGTAATTCAACACCTCAATTCCAGTTTACTCCAAAAAACCCTAACCTTTTCAGATAGAGCTGGTTCTTAAAAGTGACTAAATGGAGCAATTGAATCTCATTGATATTAACAGTTGTCACCAACTTATTCCCATTTTAGAGGTGCCACCTCATCCAGAGTTTCAGTTGGCTTTGCAATGGACACAGCATAGAATAGAGCCAAGTATTTACCCCATCTGTCAGTCACAGAAGGTGGTGAACCTACAGCCATGTGCTGAAAAAACATTCTTGATGGACATTTGTGCCAGAGAGAAAGGGATCAGAGTTTCACCTACCTAATTTGTGATTAGATGGTGATAGATAAACTAAATACTGGGCGGAATGAGTGAAGAGTGCCACAAGGATAATACACAGAACAAGAACACGGCACTGGAGACCTCTGCAGACCTTGATGAGATTCACAAAGGCACAAAGGTGAAGTGGCTGCACCAGAGTGAGCAGGGCCACCTCCCAAGCACTCAGTGCAGTTGGAACTGCCAATGTCACCTCTCTAAACTGGACACTTTAAGTGACCTCTTTTAACCAGGGGCACAATCTTTCACTGCTGAGCTCGGATGGAGCCTGGGAAAAGAAAGGGGACATTTCACAATCCCTCACAGTGAATCATTTCCTAGGGCAGCACCACAACAGCATCCATGGTGCGTGATACCACAGTACCACAAATGGGAGCTCATTACTTGACTCACCTGAAATAAAACACGGGACACAGGCAGCCAGGGAGGGAAATTAGAATGCAGTGCCATAAGCTGCCTTAAGCAGCAAAGCTGACAGATCATCCCTGCTCAGCCATTTGGATGCAGGGTGCTTTGGAAAGCCAGAGTGAGTCAGGTTAAATGACAACAGTTCCTGCAAAACTGTGCCAAATGATCAAACGCAAGCTGGTTTGTATTGTTTTATTTTGCTTAAACCAGGTAAATTTAAGAGTTTCATTTATGTGGTAAGCTCCATAAAGACAATGACATGGCTGACTTTGGGAATTTGGAGGAAGACCAGGAAAGTCAGCAGCAGAGTCAGAAAAAGAGACTTCAGCATATCCAGGGAAATGTTGAGAAGGTTTACCCTTAGAAGAAATCCCTAAGGTTTACCCAGGAGAGGAAACAGTCCAAGGTAGCTGCCTGGTTGAGATGTCACTTAAAGAGAACTTCAGCATGCAGGAACAAACCATTCATTAGGAAATAAGATACTTAGCAGGTTTTCATGGCTATAAGGAAGGTTAATGAAGACAGACACAAAATGTGAGCTGAGAAGTGATGGAGTCAAGGCTTGGCAACAAAAGAGAGCCACAGAAGTATTGCTTGGGTACTTGAGAACAAAAATGGGAAGGTTTTTTAAGTCCAGCCTAGCTAGAAGTAAGACATTCTTAATTCAAAGATGTTAAAGGTGACAAGAAAGGCTCTTTCATGAAAAAAAAAAAATCTAGACATTAACTATTTAACATTGCTTTCAAAGAATGTCTGTTTCCAGTCTCTGTTTAACTTTAAGATTTCCACCATTTTGTTATTTACAATGGAACATGGATGACCTGAGCTGAAATGACCAACCACCACAGCAATGCCATCTTGTTTAATGCCAGTTAAAGCAGCACTCATTTTTTTGGCACTGAAATTAAATGATGGAACATGATCGCTGATGTTATTTACTCCTAAGATTAAAATGACAATCAAAATATCATTGGGCACAAGGAACAGACAGCTTGGCTTGCTGCCTCAGCCACACTTTGCTATGCTTGTTTATCACCGAGATCATTTGCATACTTCAGTGGATGTTTATGTTAAGATGCTGTTGTAGCATTACCAAGGAACTGTTTATCCAACAGTGTTTGTCATCAGCAACCTAAGGCACAGCACTGAAGGAAGGTAAAGACCTTCTCAACAAGGAGACAAAAAAGGCACTAAGATGTGTTCATGCAAGGCAAAATATACTTCTAAGCAGTGCTGAATGTCACAACTGCCTAAAACAAACAAAAATCTATTAATAGTGTGTTACAGGGAATCTCCAGTTATGGAGCTAACGAACAAAATCCTTTAATGGTTCTTATAGCAAAGGAAAGGCTTTCACTGACTATACTGACTGGCAAGTTCCATGTTAAATCTCTAAAAAGCTTCTGTTACTGTGAAAGGAATAGCCAGTTTTCTCCCTGTACCTTCATTTCCACAGTCTCCCAGAACAGCGACTAAAACTGGTCTCAAATCTATATGGCCTCTCCCTGCACATCTCCTTTGGAGATTTATTTTACTACTGAACCTTCTTCACAAGACTGGACATACTCATGTGACAGTAAATCTTGCTGCCAAGCTGGTCTCTGCCTGTGCTACAGGTGCTTAACCCTGCTCAGCTTGAAAAACATTGTTTGGAACAACACAATACATTAAAATAGCATATATTGTGGGACTGGATGAAAATCACCTTTCCTGGTTTACAGTTTTATTTTGTAAGGAAGGGGTGGTGGAAGGAGAGGCATTTCCAAACCTGTAACAGCACTGAGAAAAGCTCTGGCATGTCAAGCAGAAGCATATGGCTAATCTACAGCAGGCACATCCAACAGCGTTTGTGTTTGCACTGTGCAGGGGCCTGGACAGCAGCCACAGCATCCAGAATTAGTGAAAATACACACACCACTTCTGGGAGAGAAAAGTTATAGCCTGGAAATGGTTTCTAATCAATGGGAACTGGCTGGCTTTTATAGTAGAACATTAGATTAAAGAAGATAGCAGAAATATTGAGGCAGTTCTCCATTTGCTGAGTGCGCACCCAGTGAGATGAGAACATAGCAAATTCTTTTGCATTTTAGCTGCAGAAGAAATTCTGATTAGATGCTGCTACACAGGAATTGATAGTGAGTAGGTATTCAATCAGAAAAGTGGTTTTCTTTTAAATATTACAATCACATGGTGCAGTACATCACTTGTGTCAAGTTAAATTTAATCATATCAGTGTACTTAAAGGAAAAAAGTTGAATACCTGCTCATATACCCATGCCAAGAGGGATTATATGAGACTTTATGAAGCCTTTTCCTTTTATTTAATATTCTGATAGGTGTGTAGAACAATTTTGCTATGTATTATACTCTCAAACTGATCTATTCCACTGTCATTTTAATGCACAGCAATACGCCTGAACTCATGGTGACTGCATCGTGTGTCCTGCCAATTACTGACATCCTCCCGTGTAACAGCAAAGGCATTTCCTTGGAACAGCAATTAGTTCTAATTTTAAGTGTTGCTAATTTTCCTGAGAGTAAAGCAATATCATCATCTGCTTTTAGATGTGTAAAAAACACATTTTAAAAGAAACAATAACTTATGTGCTCACTAATGGTTGCTGATTTTCGTCAGATTTAGAATCAGGGATGGGAAGGAGTGTGTTCTGGAAAAGGTGTCTGAGCAATGCAATACTGGATAGGTTTTTACTGAAATGCACTTTTTCTACCTATGTTTAATGGCTTATCTGAACAACAACCAAAAATCATCACTATATAATCCATCAGAAATAAAGCAGTTTTCAACTGCCAGAGACGAAACACAACAAAAACTTTAAAATGTGAATTGAATTCTGGGAAAGCAGTCAAAACTGTTAAGTGACACATATGTCAGCCATGCACTTAGGCAGACTCAGAACACCTCAGAGTACATGAAGACTGGATGGATAAAATTCAGGATCCAAAACAGGGACCTAAAAGGCACAACTCACCTCTACACAGTCACCAGGTCTATTTTGCCAAGCCTTTTAGTGAATTCTTCTCTCTTCTCTTTCAGATCCTGATTCACTTTCCCCACTACTTGAAACCTTCCTTTCCCCCCTTCCTCTTCTTCATGTTGTCCTTCTTTACTAATTGCCCTTTCTACACCTGCCCACACCGATCTGATATACAGTAAATAGTATTTACTGCAGCAATTGAGAGTAGAGTAGATACAAAATGTTATCTGGTTTACAGGGGAGCACATTAATTCTGCCTCAGTTACTGAATGAAAGCAAGGCCTGACCTCCACATGTATCTAAACTTTAATGCAAAATATCTCGTGTAATTTTGGAGCTATTCTGAACAGAATCAGGCTACAGGGCTGGTATAGTTAAAACACTTTTTCATCTGTTCTCATTTATTCCAGATACCATTGCAGCCAATTGGTCCAAAATATATTTTTGAACTTGACACAGCCTTGAAAATATCCATTTATTGGTCCTGATGAAAGGGTAAGTATACTAACCTATACTTATATAGTAGATCTATAAATACATATATGTATTTTGTAAATAACAACAAAGGGTTCACTGCTCCTTGGTTGACTTCACTTATTAACAAAACCATTCCATGTTTAAAATACATCGCTAAATTCTACAGCTATTAATATCTCCCCTGCCAACAGTTCTAAAGAATAGCAGGGAAAAAAAAAGAAAAATAAAATCAAATCAGCTAGTTTCAGTTAATAAAAGGTCAAAATGGAAATTTAAATCCTCCAGTAAAGAGGTCTGCAGTGACTAACAGCATCAATTAAGAAAAGCAACGCACACTAAATTAAATTTTAATGTCAAACACACATATATGTGTTCATGGTATCAAACTAAGAACCAAATTCAATGGAGACTTATGAAGCATAGTAAATTGATCTGAACATGTTGTTTGTTAATAAGGATTATGAAATAAAATTTTCAAATTATTGTTTTAACTTCATTTTAGTAACACAGACTGAACACCAGTTAAACAACCAGAATTCAAGGCCTCTTAAACGCTTCAGAAGCAAACAAATTATGATATAAAATATCTCCAATTAAACAGAGAATATCACATCAATTCAAACAATTCAAGCAGTGCACACTGCGAATGCATCTATTGCTCTATTCAGAAAAGTGAGAGCAAGGGTGAAGCTACCCTGGTTTTAATCCCACTTTTCTCCCTTTCTTGGTTTTTGACAATTTACACTATTTTTGTTTCCATTTCTTACAAATATAAACTAGAAATTGAAGAGTATAGTTTGCTGCTAGAATTTTCTTGTTAACATCTTACATCCTGTGAATCTGAAAGAGCAACATCGTTGCACCTTTGCAGTTAAAATGCCAGTTAAAAATAAATAAACAAATTAGCAACTACACACCCTGAGGCACAGAGCCCACCTGAATGGGAGTTCCCATTGCCTTAGGTGAAAAGAGTTGTAATAGAATTACACAAAACAAAAAGGCAAATTATGTCAAACTAAATGCAGAGCACTCAAGAGTCAGTGCAAAAGCTCAGAGGAGATTTCCCTTCAACGATGCAAATTTCTGATGCCAACAAACTCCACAGCAGTGTAACTTGCAGGTCTGCAAGTTTTTAAAATAATCTCTGGGTTTTGAAATACAAATTACTAAAGTATTAGACAGGAATAATTAATCCACCCTAACAAAACCCTCTACAACTGTATCTGCCAGGTATGCACCATTAGTCAGCTCTATGCTAACTGCAACCTCAAAAAAATCCCCATGGAATTCGGATGAAAACTAGCTTTTATATAGGCTTTCAGGAGAAAAAAGAAAAAATATCTGCCATAAATATTAAAAAAGTCAGAAATGGGTGAAGATACTTAGAGGTATGTATATTACCATTCTGAATTTCCAGCCTATTCAATCCAGCTAACATGCTCAGCTCAATTCAGAACAGGTCTCTGAAAACCAGTAGTAGAAGAGATATCAACAGTCAAAAATAATTATCTAAAACTAATCTCTTTTTTCATGCATGAAACTTCTACTTCCCAGAAAACTTCATTGTGCAGGATCACCTCTGACAACCAAGCTGCCTCTCTAAGGAAAGCACGATTTTCTCAGTGACCATGGAAGAAGAGAGGAATTTTAGATGTTTTCAAGAAAGCAACCAGACCAGAGCAGACACAGAGAGCTGGGTTTCAGACAAGGAAATCCTTTCCCTTGAACGAGCTCACCAGGATTAGAAATTCAGTAGAATCCAAACTTTTACATTCATATAGAACCCCAAATTTTTGCTGCTGTAAATGGCAAAGCCCTGAAGCTATTCAGCAGCCACAGGGAGATTTGCACAGCCTGCACAAGGTTCATTTCACTTTTAGGAGATAAGTATGGCCCATGAAGACACTCTGCTGAATGTATTCTTTGTTTCACAAATCAGTGGTTTGGCTTTGCAGAAATTGTTCCATCTTTTTTACTCTAAGGCCCAGATCTGAGCAAAAACAGTGCAGCAGAAGCACAGCTATGATGCAGCAAGACTAATCTATTTCCTGAGACACTGGTAGATCAGATTTTGGGGATGTGGACAGTTTTTAAGAATACACTGCACTTTGTATTCGGATAATTATCAAGAAAACAGCAATGTCCAACATGTCACCTTCTGCAAGGTCAGAGGAAATCTGGAAGCTCCTTACAAGCATCTGCACAATCAGCTGGTTTGGTTTTTTGGACCCTTAAAATGGTTCAATGTATGCAACCCAGTTCTCCTCTGAAATAGACAAATTCTGGTAGCATATTATGTTTATTCTGTCTTAACCAGGAGACTGTGAGTATCCAGCTGGAGCTTCTTGAAGTTCCACAGTCATTCCTGCAATGATCTGTGGAGGCACTCCCTCCATTTAACAACAAACTTATGTAAAACAAGGTAAGAACAATATGCAAGAATATCCCTTGATTGGTACTAAGGAAAATATGCAAGAACTACTCTATTTGCAAGAAGCATTCATTTTGACAATTTATGTTCAAATGTGAGCAGAGATACCTGGATTTGAAAAAAAGTCTACACTTGTGAACTCAGAAAAACAAATACCCTTGCTAGCTTAAAAACACACATTCACATTCACTCACATGAGAAGAAAGGTTGCAAAAGGAATAAATACTTGGCCTGAGAGATGAGCAGTGACTGGAAAATAAAAATCTGCCTAAAGTCTCAACAGAAGCAATAGTAACCCTTTAGGTTATACAAGTGCACACCTAAGGCTGCTATTTCTCATAGATTTAAAGTATTCCTTCCCTTCTGTTTGGGTTCAATGCTACTTTGATCTAAAAACAAACAGGTGACAGAGGATCCCTAAAGAGACAGGAGAGAAAGTGGCAGCTGGACCAACCTTGTCCCTGAAGTGGCAGCAAGGCAGTGCAGGAGAGCCTGGAGGCTCAGACAGCATTTCGAAGCTTTGCATGTCTGTGCTACACCCGTTTTTATCAAAGCACTAAAGGCAAAGGCTGTGCAAACTCTCCAGACACAATGCAGAACTGCTCTCATGGGGAAAGCTTTTCCTCATAACCACTCACTGCAGTTTTGCAGTAGGTGTTGTCTCTTTTCCTCCCACCCTACACCTCTGGGAAGAGATTTGCTCATTATTGATACCCTCTTGGTGAGCACCTGAAGGCAGCTCCTGGGTCACACTGGAGCCTTCCCTTCTCCAGGCTGAGCAAGTGCAGCTCCCTCAGCCCCTTACCCTGAGCCCCAGCACATCCTGTGCTGAACCTTCCTTCTGGTACAAGAGAGCCACAAACTGGGCCAGATATCTTGGGTGCAATTTAACAAGCGCCAGGTAAAGGGAGAAAAACCACTTCTGTCAATTTTCTAGTTACTCTCCTGCTTAACCAGCCCAGGACACTGTTGGCTCCTCTGCTGCCAGAGCAAATACTCTCCTCACTGTTGGAACTGCTCACAGGTGCATGACATGGAGATCTGGTCAGATGTGAGCACATCCCAGGAACACCAGTGTTATATATTATAATATTGGCTTTTTACAAATATTGAAATGGATGCTAAGTGTACAGTGTTAAAGTAATTTTGCTTAAAAAAAATATAGTTTTTATTCCTGTTTTTAATTAAGCTTACACAGTAGTGAAATTGCTGATATAGACATGCTTGTGTGAAAATGCCTGCTTGGTTGGGATAACATCCAAGGAACATATGATGAGAACCCCTGTTAGTGATGTGAATATCAACACTTAGTGGAAAATATGGACAAAATATGGACTTTGCTGTATTGTCTTTGTCTCCTATTGTACTTTATTAAACTTTCTAATCTTTTTCCAGGGCAGTGAAACATTTTTCACACCAGGTCTAAGGGCAAAGTGCTGATGGCTCTGTCTTTGTGGACAAGCAGACTGACAGCATAAGGAGCTCGGATAGTCCTGCTAAAACCTTTTGGTTGCAAACAAAAACCAGCTCTGCATTACAGAAGTTTCAAACTGGAGCTAGAATGTCACAAACTAAGAGTTCTAGCAATAAGGATGAAAATATGCCAATCCGTTTAAGAAAATCAGAAAATCCCAACCAAATTATTTTACATCTATGAATAATTTCAAAAAAAAAAGCTCTACAGCCATTCCTCATAGCAGCCACTACCTGACATGATCAATTTAACACAACAACTGAGATAAATAGAAGAGGGAATGGGTAGGACAGCTAGTGGGTGTAGGATATGTATTTTAAAGGTAAAAAGAGATAAAGGTATTACAAACAGCAGCATTTACATGGAGAGTCACATCACCCACCATAAACCCGTGATTTAATAGGTTGCTTAAGAGCTAGGAGAGCTCTCCAGCCCAGCCCTAGCCCATTTAGCACATTAGCTTGTCCTAATGGGGAGCTCTGATCCAGAAACGCTCAGCACCTCTGCCTGCGGGTATTGCCACACAATGCAAATGAAGTTGTACAGAGAAATCAACTCATCAATCACAATCACAAGGGGACACTGGGCAATGCAGAAGGATTAGTGTTCAGGTCTTTGCTAGCACCACTCCGCTTTAATTAAATACCACCTCGAGTGCTTCATTACCAGCAGAAATCTCAGCATTGAAGGCTGGCATGCTGCAATCAAAGCGCTGCAGCTAATTAGAAATGAGAAAGAGAAACATGTTCATTAAAAAGTGTGGGATTCCCCTACCAGAAATGACCTACACCTCGGAATAAAAACTTGCCTTTCTGTGGATTTAGAATAATATATTAAACAGCTTTTATTCAGGTGAAATCTTTAACTTTGAACCATACATCTGCTATTGTCTTTCTTACATAAAGGCAGATTTAGCTGCATCCACCAGACCATTGTTAGAATTTAAAAGATTCTGGGCTTATGGTTAGCTGATAAGAGCCTTAATTCCTCTTCTTCTAACATTTGATACACTAATTTAAATTTTTTCAGACTTGGCACACTCAAGGGCTTTTTGCCTTACTTCCCTGGATATACATAAGCTAGTCATTACTATTTATGAAGGCGATGAAAGGAAACATTAAACAGTCAAAGAAATATAAATCTTAGATTCTAACACAGAGAGTGCAACAGCAGGATTAAAAACAAAACAAAATGAAACAAAAACCTGAAGCAAATACAAAGACATTTGCAATTCAAAGCAATACAATACAGCGGAAAAGCAGTTTTCTCTTCCACTTGACTGCCAAGTGACCTGACTCAGGATTTTATGGCTTTTCCCAGGAACAAGCTGAGAATATCTGTAGCATCCAAAACTTAGCAGAGAAATCACATTATCGTGAGCAAAAGCAAGGAGGAGACAGAACTTCTGATTTGAGTGATTAAATAAATGTTTTCCTAATTTTTGGCAATGATAATATGGAAATAGAAAATTGCTTTTGGCCAGTACCTTATTAAAGAAATTTACCTTTAAGGAAAAGACCTGAATAAGGCCTCTACATGGCTTACATCTCACTCAGCTAATTAGGGGGAAGCTTTCTTGCTCAGTTTTGTGTATCACACTTATTTTAAAGTCTGAGTTAGGTGATTTCCAAATGCAAAAAACACCTCAAATATTATCAATCAAAAAATTCTATAGCTTTTTAAATAACCCATACATTTTTGTTTGAATAATGTCCAGAAAGATCAACTTAAACTTAGCCTGAATTTAATTTTTCAACTATAAGCCAAATGCTAAACACTAATGAAAATACTCTTACTTCCAAGGGAAACAGATGGCTTTAAATAGTTACTTATTTCAACATATGGAAACCAATCACTGAACTATGAAGAATCAAACAGCAAACTCCATCATTATTAATTTTGACTAACAAGAAAAAATATAAGAAAAATAGGACACATAATAGAATCCAACTTCTAAACTAGAGTATGCTTTAGTTTAAATTGCAAGAGAAAAAGGAAGGTTTTAAAAAATGTTTGCAATGCTAGATTCTGGTTTAGGTTGTTTTAAAAACAATAAAAATGACAAAATAAAAATAAAAAACATAGGAAAAAAAAAGGCATGATTTTTGTAGAAAATAATGATTTGTGATGACATTTTTACATTCATCTATCACCAAATAGCCCCTAGGATTATACATTCCCCTGTACAGAGTCCTCCCACTGTGAGCAGGAATTGAGGAGCTCCTGGAGCTCAGTCTGAGCCAAAGCTGCTTCCCAAACAGGACACAAAAATCACTTGCAAAGGAAAAAAAAACAAAAAAAGCCACCAAAAAACAAAAAACAATTGGCAAGAGACTTTATGAGAAGGCAGCAAAGGTACCCCAGCGCAGGGAGCAGTGAAGGTGAGGAGGAGCTGCAGGGCCAGCCCTGGCCAACAGAGCAGAGCTCCCTTTTCTCATCTGGAAAGCAAATTAAAGCTGTGTTAAAGTGCAAATCAAGGCACAACCAGCCCTGCTGCTCCTGAGCAAAGCATCCTCACCAGCCATGGAATGATGGCTGATGCTTCAGAAAAGAATTAAGAGCAAATGAATCTTACCCTGGTCTTATCATTGCAGTTTTCTTCAGTCAAGGATGGAGAGGTTTGCCAGCTAAATCTGTGTCAGTTTTTTGACTTAAATAGAATATAGCTTAAGTGAATTAAACTAGTTTATTCTGCCATCTCAGGCAGCTGGCAACTTTTTCTAAAGCTGCAGCAAAACTTCGCCATTTTTGCTTAGTTTTTTTTTTCCCTTTTTCTTCTACCAGCTTATATAACAACATCTTTTAAAGGTACCCCTACATTATCCTCAGCTGGTGGGCAGAATTGTGCTGTCTTTAGAATAGTTTTTAGGAGTCTATTTCTTAAAAAGAAAGAGGAGCTGCTTAGGCGTTCCATGATTTCTGTGCAGAACATTCCCTATGTGGGAGTGCCTCATCTGCATAGCGGCATGTGGGTAGGATTTGGACAAGCACACTGAAGGATGTGACAATCAAAGACAGATATGTGGGAAATCTCTTTTAAATGTAAAAAGACCTCACCCAGCTTTCACTAATTTAAGTAAACATAATTTCCAAGGGAGGAATGAATGCATAAACTATCATGAGGTAAAAACGCGCGTCGAGCGCTGCAATTTTTGTTGTGTACTAAAATACACCCAAGAAAAAAAATTTCTTATTCTGTCCTAGGTCTAACACAGCAAAAAATCAGTGAGAAATGGAATTTTGATCAATGTTAAAAATTTGCATGTGATTTTTCCAGCTAATGACATGCAGAACAAGTTATAGCTGATTTCTGCACTGACATTCTGTCAATGTAATAATAGATCCCTCTCTTGACGTAACTTGACTGCCATTAGCATTCTAAATATAGTGAACTGTTTTGTTAATATCTCCTCAGAAAAGCGAAGTAAAAATGTAAAACAGAAGGCAACCTGGGCCAGTTTCTTGTGCACAGAACATGTCTCTAATGCTCTGCTTTCCAGAAATGTGTAAACCCAGCTCCTTACCAGCCTGGTAGAGCAAATTTCCAGTTTGGACCAAACTGAGATTACTAGCCTGCAAAAAATTCCTCTGCAGAAGCCAACATGAAAGCTTGTTTTTTTCAAATGAGACATTTTGAAGCAGTCCATGGAGCTGCCCTATTCCTTAAAAACTGAGCTGAGCAGCCTGAGCAGGCTCCTGGCTGGGAAATGAGACATTGTCCCCACACCTGAAAAAGTGGTCAGGGCTACTCCCAGGCCTATCTTTGCATGATGCAGTCACCCAGGGAGGTTTTTGCAGTTTCCATGGGTTCCCATCCTGCTCCACTCTGCTGTGGTTTATTTGCTGAGGAAGTTTTGGTCAGGGACAGGGAGCAGGAGTGGGGCTGTGCCAGCCCTGCCACCTCTGCTGCTCCACCTCCCCTGCATCCTGTACGTGCTGGGACAGCACAAACCAGCTGGGAAACAAGCACTCTGAATCAGCATCCTCAGGTCCCTTAATCCTAAATTTAGCAAACCATTCCTGCTACCAAAGCAACTACCATTGACTCCCTGTCAAATTTTTAATTAACGAGGGCTTGTGTATTTCTTGTGGTTCCTTTGTGGTGTTATCCTAACTCTGAAAATAAAGACTTGCACAACTCTGAAATAATTTCACTAAAATGAACACGTTAGCCTGACTTGGGAAGCCCCTTTGCTAACAACATGAACCTCAGCTTTCAAATAATCCTAAACAATATCTACTGTAAAACTTCTTTATTTTGTAGTTCAGACACAGGTTAGGCCATCCTAAAATACAGAAATATTTCTGTCTCCTCAACATTATATTCTAAAGTAATATTTGTAGGTAACTTACAAACAGTGGCAATAAAGTAAGCAATAACCTAAGCCAGTGTGTTCTGTGTTACTCAACAGCTCCTTACACTTCCATACATATTTGGTATGTCATTATTACATTAAAGATGCACCACTTCAGTTCAGTGTTGAATGAATGTAAACCAATTGTTATTTTAACTGACCGTGTTCTAAAAATAACATATAATGGAAAAAAAGCAGGGGAATGAAATGATAAAAACAACTGGCAATCTGGGCTATCTAAAGTGACCAACCTATTCTATTTCTTATTATTACTATCTCACAAAAAATTCACGGCCAGGTAAAACAAACAAACCCACCTCCAACTCAAACAACCTTCCTAGAAAGACTAAAAAACCTCTCCAAGCTGTGGTCAGATGGCATTTTCCAAATTAACCTGGAGGTGCTGAAGACCTCTTATGTGCTTTTCTCTCCACTGAGCAATGCCAGCACCAATTCAAGCCCAGCATAACCCTGCCATCCTTTAAGTGCCAAGATAACTCATAAGATGAGATGGAAAATAAATAAGTAAACAAACAAATAAATAAACAAATAAGTAAAGCTTCGAACTTCCCTATGAGCAGCTTAGACTCAGACTTTGCCTTGGTGCAGATGAGCACTCACACCTCTCCCTGTGCCAGCCCTGCTGTAAACACACATTCCTGCACTTCAGCCAGCCTAGATGTTTACAGAGTGCCTTCTACTGCCTGCTCTGATCGTTCCTTTTTATGCCATTCCATGGCCATTAACATCCACGTTTAGCAGAGAAGCTAAATTAATGGATTGGAGTTCAGTCAGTTAATGGATTTCAGTGTTACTGTTATGTCAGTGGCATTAGGAATTCCTACTGCCTAGTCCATGCAACAGGAAATTAAAAATAAAAAAGATGCTCAACTTCACAAACATGAGAGATGTACAACAATCAAGTGATTCATATCAATGACATAGAAAAGACATGGGGGGAAAAAAGGCATCTCTGTGGAGTTTAAATCTGAAATAGGTTTGGACAAAATAAAACCTGAGTCTGGAAGAGGCTCTGCATGTATGTGCTACAGCTGCTCAGAAAGGCAGATGTCTGAATTTTGTAGCAGATTAAACAACATGACGGTGGTGTATTGTTAAAAATCAAACCCACCTGCCTTTTTCTGCCTTTTTCTGCAGAATTAACATGAAAGGCTCCATGTCCAAGGCAGTCTCTGCACACCAGCCCTGACCTGTGCAGCAGTTTGGTTTGGTTTAATTCACTTAAGCTATATTCAAGCTGCCTCCATGTACCTGCAGCAGGACACAGGGGTGGCAGCAAAGAGAACTGCTCCAGATCCAAGAGAAAGGGCTCACCTGTTTCCTCATTGTAAATTCTTGACTGGAAATTTTGGTCTCTTTTTGTTCAGACTTGAAATTTTGCCTTTGAAACACCTGCTGGAAGAACATCCACCCCAATTATGACTCAGTTGACATTTCTTACACATGTGCCCATAAGAGCACAGCGAATGTTGTGAGGAACAGTAATGAGGTAAAGCCTGCTGTTCCCAGTTCAAATACTACTGGGATTATTTGGCACAAGTCTACATTATACAATACAGAAAGAAACTGCCTCAGAAAGCAAATAAAGGGGGAGTCATTGACACAAACTAATCTACAGCTAAATGAAAATTAACTGAAGATGAATTAAAAAACATTACAAATGATACAGATGATTCTAAACATGTAACATGACTGAGAGAAAAATCATTTTTCACAAAGAGGTTCACATAGCTCCAGATAAAATGGGAATTGTGAAGATGCTGAACGGGGGTTCCACAAGAGCTTCTCTTTCTGGAAAAGGGAGGAATGTAGCACTGGATTAGAGGGTCCCAAGTGAGATCCTAACTTTCTATTATGAAAGAGATGCAAGGACAAGAACCACAGATAACCAGAAAACCCCAATGCCTCCAGATAACTGAACCCCCCAAATCTAAAATCAGTATCTGTGAAAAAAAACCACCAAAACCAAACAATAAAACCACACGCTATTTCTCAAAGAAACAACAAAATCCATAGAGAGATGCTATGACACACCACTGCTTGTCCTAGTCAACACAGTTACTTTAAATTTAAGTACAAAACTTAACTCCCAAAAGTTTGGAGGTTTTTCTGACTTTTTAATTTTTATTTTTAAGTCTCATGTCAGATCACTTCTAGTCCCTTTGGGACGATGAAAAGGACAAAGGAAATTTAGAAGGGTTACTCATTCTTGATCTCTCTTTCAGGTATGCACATGCTCCTGCGAAATAATGACAGTCAAGAACAGGAATAATCAAGGAAACCTCAACTTCTACTTTCATTTTCTTAGAAAAACATAACTGCATCAACATAACTGCATCAATTCCAACACAACAACACTAATTTAAACTCATTTCTTACTGAACTGTTTGCAGTGCTTGCATTTCATAAACAAGCATTAACAACCTACAATACTTTGTCTATATTTTCTAAATTCCTCATTTTCTAATGTTGCGATTTTAAGATGGTCCGCTTAAACCTACCAGAGTAAATTATTTTAGTCCTGTGAACTCATTCAAAACAATTACAATCAAAGAATCCATCTCAGGGTTTTTTTTTTAAGTGTCACTAAGATTTTTCTGTGTTTCCAGCACTACATTCTTTCACTAGTATTGAGTCAGTCTGAGAGAACCCCTTTTGTGTGACAGATTATGGCTGTCTGCACACACAGATTTAAATGTGTACAGAAAGATCCTCAGCTGGTCTGCATTCTCAAAAATGCTCCTTGCCATTCAGCTCAATATTTTGATATTGCCAGAATTATAGGTTTGATATTTTTAATATAAGACAACTAAACTATTTTATTAACAGCCCAAACCCAAACAACAGGCAAGTGACAGTACAGAAAGGCAAAAGGGAAGAAAGACACAGCAACAAATAAATTCAGAGTTTTATCACTTTTTTCAGACATCTCTTGTGGTCTGGTCCATTTAGCACCTGCTAAACCAAAACTCCTCTTAAAAACTGTCAACAACTGAGGTACAGATTCATTTTCAGTCCTGACCCCTTGCTGGTGTAAGCACCATTTGGAAAAGAAAGTCATCCCTTCTGGCCCTGCTCTAATTCACATGCACAAAAAATGGTATGGATTGGTCTCGAGCAGAAACCACAAGAATTAAAACAAGCCCTGTGAACTTGCCTTGCATGTAACTGCTGCCATCTTAATAAGGTGAGAGCAGCTTTGAAATCCCAGGCAGCTTCAGAAGCTGCAGCCCAGTCCCTGCCATATGGAGACAGCCTGGAATCTGTCAAGTTCACTTAGTGAATTTTATCTTTGGGGAATCAGTCAGGCAAGCTAGATCAGAATAAACAGGCTGCTGTTGAGATCTGGAGGCTAATGCTGGTACAGACTGGACTACTGAACCAAAAAAAACAGTCTTAAATAAACATGTGGTACCTAGAAAAATTAACAATAATTAAAGCTGTATAGGCACAAAAATCCACTACGTGGGATTTTTACTGGGCTCTGAAAGATTCTCTTCTCCCTTTACCTACAGGAAATAGACTTTCCATTTCTTTGCATTATTCCTAATATATAACAACAACATGTAATGCTATATTTCAGCTTTAAGTATCAATAACTTTAAATATCCTGTTTAAACATTGTGGCTAATTAGACATCTTTCTTTATCAGTGTTGAAGGGAGCATAACACAGTGAGCAATGTCATGTTCACACAATCTCCATGCAAGCCCAAGCTGCTGCTTCATGCTTCGATAGGAGATGAAAATCTGGGGTCTCCAAACCTATCAAATTCTGTTCTGATGGATGGGGATAAGATAGACTTTTTTGTGCTCTGGGTAAAAGCCAGAATGTTAAATGTAATCTTCTGCACATGCTTTTACTGATATTCAGCATAAAAATAAGCCTTATCCATTTTTATTAGTTGGTCTGAGCCAGAACCAATTCTTTTGATGTCACCTAGCTTATAAAATGCAGCACTATAGGCAAGGGAGGTTTTAAAATGCTTCATAGACTTTATCCATTATATTAATGGGTTTCAGATTGCAATCTGTGGAGCACTTTCTGGTGCTGCTCCACAGGCAGCTGGCCAGTCACCTGGAGCTGGCTCCTCTCCTTGTTCCCCTCTGTTTGTTCCCTATAAAGACAGAGCTGAAAAGGGGCAAACAAAAAGAGATGTAATGCCATTTTTAATGCTATTTTTCCTAGATAAACAATTGCAGTCTTTGCCACGTGGCCATCCTGAGAGGAAAGGGCTGTGCAGGTAAGAAAGGCAGCACAGCTTGCTGGCACTGTGGGCTGTACCAGACAGGAGAGGGATGAGAACAAGAGAAACAATCATTTTACTATAGGGTTAATGTGATTAAACTTTAAACTGAATTGTTAAAACAGTTCATTTTTCAGCATTCCTCTGTTTTTCAGGCAACAAGCTGAATTTTCTCACATCTCCCAGCAAGATGAACTTGCCCTGACTTGGTATTCTTCAGAATTATTTTTTGTTTAAGAATGAACAGAGAAAATCTCTTTAGAAATGGTATCTTGCACTAGAAAAAAACCCACTGCTTTGAATACTTTAAGTGCCACTTAAGCTTCATCCAGGGAATTCAAGTTATCTGTTGACATTAAGTAAACAAATAAAACTACACTGCCCTGGGTCACCAGGGTAGGAAGGGCTTCTGGGAACCTAATGAGTTAATCATAATTTACTAGACATCTATATTTACCATATTATTTTTAAAAAATGATTTTATGCTAACAGCCTTTCATTTAAATTCTTTTTTTCTTTTCAGATATGCATTTTCTGTGTATTTTAGCTGTCTTTCCCTATCACTTAACCTTGATGAAGAAATACAGCCAGCACATGAGATTTTGGAAGTTGTGCATTGTCACCAGTCAGCCAACCCCAACAGAGAATTCCTAAACACTGAACAGAATCAACAGCTGAAATTACTTAAGCCATCAGTAATAGCTGCTATTAGACCACAGAAAATATTGGTGAGTGCATGCCTGGGCAGATTATACACGTGGCAGGAGAGGGGTTCATTCAGAGCAGCACTGGGATGGGCATTTACTGCTCCCAGCTCCACAAAAGGAGCCTGGGGATCCAGATCTGTGTTCCACTGGCAATTCCACCTGGGAACAGCCAGATCTGGGCTCCATTGGCATCTGGGAACAGCCAGATCCCTGCTCCACTGAAATTTCCACCTGGGAACAACCACATCAGTGCTCCTCTGGAACCTTTTTCCCCTGGGAACAGCCAGATTGTGTTCCACTGGCACTTCCACACCTGGGAACAGCCAGATCCCTGCTGCATTGGCATTTCCACCTGGGAACAGCCAAATCTGTGCACCACTGGAAATTCCCCACCTGGAAACAGCCAGATCTGTGCACCCATTGGCACTTCCACACCTGGGAACAGCCAGATCCCTGCTGCACTGGCATCTCCTCCTGGGAGCAGCCAGATCTGTGCTCCTCTGGAACCTTTCACACCTGGGAACAGCCAGATCCCTGCTCCACTGGCATCTCCACACCTGGGAACCTGAGGACAGCCAGATCCCTGCTGCACTGGAACCTTTCCCTCCGGGAACAGCCAGATCTGTGCTCCATTGGCAATTCCACACCTGGGAACAGCCAGATCCCTGCTCCACTGGCATTTCCACCTGGGAACATGAGGACAGCCAGTTCCCTCCTGCACTGGAACCTTTCCCCCCAGGAACAGCCAGATCCCTGCTCCACTGGCATTTCCACACCTGGGAACATGAGGACAAGCAGATCTCTGATGCATTGGAACCTTTCCCCCCAGGAACAGCCAGATCAGTGCTGCACTGGCACTTCCACACCTGGGGATAACAGAGCTGTCCTACCCAGCAAGAAAAGCCTGACGGAGAAAGCACAGGGAGGCAGGAGGACTGATAAAAAAATGCTCAATCCTCGTTGTTTGTGTGGGGATCCACCATTGCTCCATCATAAGAATATGGGCAGCTAAGTTTAAATTTAAATTTAAGGAACATCTGCAAGTGCCCCTAATTTTTCCTTTCCCATGCAGCCTAGTAAAGCCAAAGGCCTAAATATTTACTATATGTGATGATTAAAAGTCCTTCTTTTCCCATGAAGCAGTTTCCTACTTAAACTTAGGTATCTCTAAGCTCAGTAGTTTTCTTTCCAGACAGATGAAATCCCTCACAGTTAATTATGTGTGCTTACTTCAGACATGAGGAACAAATTATTATTTATCTGACATATTTCATCCAAATATATACAGATCATAACATTCTAATAAACCACTTTGTTTGCAGTGATGACTTTTAAATAATTTTAAAATATATTCTACAGTATTTTTCACTCATTTCTGTGAAAAAAACCCTCCAGATGATAACTTTTCTTATGGATCAAAAAAATAGTTTTTCCAAATTTTATAGTTTGTTTTTTTTTTAGGGAATCTTCACAGAAAATTATATACAGTGGTTATAAAAGCACTATAAAAGGGTAAACTTTTAGCTAGTTACCAGCAACAGCTTTTAAAAATTATTAAAAATAAAACCTATATAAAAACTATGCTTTTAGCTCTCACTTCAGAGCATTGTACAGAAACTAGGAGAAGCATCAGCAGCATCTCATCCCAACTATAATATGCAGTAAGCATTGATAGCCAAATAAATCTGGTTTGTTTAAAATTTTTTTCTCACACGGAGGAGAAAGAAGCCATAAGCAGATGTTGATCATCTCATGGCAAGTTTTATGAAATGTCTCAAAGCCCCATGAGCAGGCACAAAAGCAAAAGAAGCACTAAGACAGATCAACATTAAAGAGAGCAATTTTCCCAGAGCCTCACCATACATGATTCATCACACCAAACACAGATCTCACACGTGTTCTTTGTGAAACAGATTTGCTCAACTGCTCTGACAAACACCTGAAGTCCAAGTGGTTCCAGTGGGCACACGAAATCAGTGAATCACCACTCACAATCAAGGGCTTGATGACACCTTTCATTCATAAATACTGAATAAGAACTTTTCTTTATAGAAAAAAATCTGGAACCTTCACCCTTATTCCATCCTGCCAAAATTAGGGCCTAATTCCTTATTGTCTCTAAATTTCACGGTAAACTATAAATAGGTAAGGATATCTGGACTTGTTGTAATGTTCATCGGACCTCAATATATCTGATTTGAAGTTCTCAAGAAATGTAATTGTCACCAATTCTAACATAAGTACACTTCAAGCTTAGTTCAAATTTAAGGTAGGTCACATGGGATCCTATTTCAATTCATTTGCAAAATGTGTATTCTTTCATGTACCTATGATGATAAAAAACAGGGTGCAGAAGATGGGATGTTTTCATTCTTTTTGTGTGTTGAACAGGATGTTCAAAGGCTCTGTCAAATATTTTTGCTGGATGTGTTTAATCCTAGAGCTCTCAGACACAGCTTGTTACCTTCTTTCCACTTCAACAGATTTTCCTGATGTATTTGTGAGGCTGAGACTAAACTAGGTCTGCTTGAAAAAAAAGTAAAACCTAAGGAAAAATAAACCACCCTATTTTAACCAGGTTCGGCTGAATCCCTGTTAACAAGTTAACAGAACTGAAACTCTCTTTTTTGATGTTTTACAGCACATACAAGCAACATCAGCACTCTAACAAGTTCAAACCTATGTATTCTAAATATCAATAAGTGGGGTTTCAAAAATTATTGAAAACATTTGTAAACAGGCTAACTTCTGGAATGCTATTTTCAGCTTCCCAAGGTTTGTATCCCTGTAGGAATTTGGCAGTTCTGAAATCCTAAACAAGATTTATAATACACTAATTCTCATCTCAATGACCACCTTGTCTAAAAGTGTGAGCCACCCACATGACAGAAATAACACTCAGGCCATCTTTATTTTACATTTATGGTGTAGAAAAATGTGGAAGTAATATATATTATTTGAATATATCTGTATTATTTCCTTCACTTTGAAGAAGGTCTGTTCTTGAACATAAAGGCAAGGAACAAGTGAAGAATTCCAGAACTTTCAGACTCCTTTGGGAACTGATCTACAGCCCTGTCTAGAACACATCCCTGTTTCTTCTCCTTGAAGAAACAAATTATATTGGTTGCCTACAACATGCCTGATGTCAGGTTACAGCTCCTGGGGTGCTCTGAAAACTAAAATACAGCTCATTGAACTTTTCTTTCTATTTTTACATATACTCCAAACATGCTGCTCTCTCCCTCCACAGAGAAAATCTTATTTTACAACCAGGTTAAGAACTTTCCTCAGTGAAAGCTCAGAAATACCCAGCAATTTATTCACATCAGACTCTGCTCAGTACTCCTTTCCATTCAACTTCATACCTCCAGTAGTAGAACCAGATTAAGATCCCACAGCATAGTCATTAAAATCATATTCTGGACTACCTGAATAAACAAACATGATCATCTGTATGAACTTCTGTGGGTTAATATTTCAAAGCAGCAAAATCACAGGAATGGATGGTTAAAATTTACCTCATTTGCCCCACCTCAGAGCCATAAGCTACAGCTAGGGAGTTAAAAGAGAAAAAAAAAAAATGTCCTCAACCTCTATGAGATTCTGGAAGTACATGCACTTTAATATGTTCATGCTCCATGTCAAACATCCCCCCTTAAAAGAATTTCATACCATGCACTGCATTCACTATTGCAAATATAAAGCATCTGCTAACATTTAATGGCCTCTAGGTATAATCAGCATAAAACCAGCATAAAAGGGACTCAATATGAATACGAAATGTTTAAACCAAATGTGATGGAGCCACGTGGGGAATTCTGCCACACACGCTGTCCTTTCTTCTAGGAGGTCCTTCACTGCCCTTGTAGGGGGTACAGCAAAATGATGTGGAAAAGAAATAAAAAACCCCTAAGAACCATGATGCTGCAGCAGTGTTTAACCACAGCTTCAATGAAGGCAGCTTTGATCACTTGTGAGGGAAAAGCAGTGACCTGTCCTTTCAGGAGAGAGTTCCCTCCTTTGATCTGAGCCTTGCGCTCATTTAAACCCAGTTCCACGTGTTAGTGTCTTATTTAATACTTGGTTATAAAAATATCATATAAACAGCTAAAAATTCATGACGCTCACAAATCCCACTCCAGTTACTTTATATTGGAGCTGTGTGGAGCTGGCAACTTTGAGAGATGCCAGAGGTAGGTTCTGATGTGCTGCAAAATCTGCAGAGAAAGTGGCAAGTACTGTATAGATCAGCTGAATAAAACAAAAAAAATTATCTATTATTTACACACTAAATAGCACATCTGCCAAGGGCTCAATTGTCATTTCTGCCTTTGTCCCAGAATATTTAATATCCATGTTAATGATAGATAGGTAGGATATACAGCCACCTTGGAAGGATATACAACTACCTCTGAATGTCTAAAAGCAGAGGCTGTATTGGAATCATCCACAGAAAATCTTTTTTAAGTTATGGAAGATAATGGCACTACCAATTTATATCTATCTATATATATAAGATATATATGGATATATAGATATATAGATATATAGATAGATAGATAGATAGATAGATAGATAGATAGATAGATATGTATATCTCCATTAAGAACTGGAGTAAAATCTGCCTATTTATTTCAATTCAACTAAATCCTTGTTGATAAGAATAATTTTCATTTTTGCAGACCTTGGGTAAAATTCCAGTAAAGATAAATTAACTCTTGCTCCTCAGAGTGCAAGACAAGAGACGTCCCTCTAGACAAGATTTGGGACAATTAATAATGTTCACTGACATTAAAGATACATAATCCTAAAAATAAATTCATCCTCAAAAACTCCTTTAATATTTCATGACCTACCACTATTACAAATAATGTGACAGACATCTGGATTTTAGATAATTATTCAGACTTTGCTAAAATTCATTCTCTTTAGACCTCTGAGGCTTATTCCAGCTACCATTAAAAAGATTCAGATTCTGAATTCAGATTTTCAACCGGAAATATTTCTGAATTTTTCCATTGGTTGGGTGCAAGGCTGTACTCTGCATTCAGCCCAGCCTGAAATCCCCAAACTGATCTCTACAGAAGACATCACATTTTCCTCCTTTTTGGGCATGGATCCAGCACTGATACATTTAGATCTGAATCCTAGATACAAGTTAAGTGATTCTATGATTCTAAGTGCTGGGAAGATGCCCAATAAATTCATTCTGATAATTTTAGGAACAGATGAAAATGCCATTAAATTTACACCTAAATTACAAGTTATTCCTCGTTTTCCCTAGGCTGAACTGACAATTTTTAGTCTGCACTTACTCAAGATAGAACAATTCCCATATTGACACTCCACAAACCAGAGCTTGCTTTCTCCTACACCAACTTTTTGTCATCTTAAGGTTGCCACCTGGAAATTAAATCTTACAATCCTTAATTTGTACCATTTCCAAGTTCTCCCTCACATTAGAGCTACTAAGTATTCTCTTTCTCACTTAGCCACCTTTACATTTTCTATAATGAACAAAGGATTTATTTGAATATGTAAAAATATCAGTCTTTTAAATTTGTTAGTCCTTTAAAATTAAGCACTACCTGAAATAAGTTCCTCCATAAATTCATTTGGATTTGGCTTTTTTTTCTTTTTCAGTTTTTCAGAACCTTTTGTTCAATCTCTCTTATCTGATATTCTAACACTTCTAAACAAGCAAGATTGACTCTTTATATCAGACAATTTAAAACTCAGTTCTGTAAAGTAAATTACATACCCTGACCTTCTGAAACCATTTATTGAACCTCTGCCTTTTTGCTATAATTTTGGGGCCTGAAAAAGAAAAAAAAAAAAAAACAGACTTCTCCACTCTTGTATTTGATTGGTACCAATGACAAATGAAATGGCTCATTTGTACTAAAAGAGTTTAAACCCTGTTTTTTTGAAATCTCTGAATCTTGAAAATAAAACCAAAACAAAAGGTGTTACCTACCACAATTCCATAAAGAGTGCACACCATTACTATGGAGCCATTTCCACATCTCAGGACATGTTTTCAGTATTAGCATGCATTAAATAACAACAACAAGGAGAAGTTACTTTGCACTTTTGAACCTGCTCCCAATGTGAATTTCTGAAGAAAAGTTTCATCTCTTCACAACTGCCTCAACAATACCATGGCCAAAAGGGGAAAGTGTGTCAAAGCAAAAGCCACAAGACGGAATAAATGGAAGGGATGGGATAAATGAAATGTTTAATTCAACCTCCAAAATGTTCTAAGATTTCAAGATGGCTAAAAAGACTCTAAAATCAGGTTAAACACAGTTCATGTGCAATTAATGGCTTTAGACCCTGTGATCCTTCCAGCCTAGGGACTCACATTGGATTTGGAAGAGGAATTCAGAAGTATGGTATTTAGTTTTAGAAAATCTGTTCCTCATTGGGTACCTGTACTTTGGGTGACTTTTGATTTTGGAAAACTGCAGATTTCACTGTTAGCAAATGCATAACACTTCATAAACTCCTGGAACAACTTCAGGACTGAGCGCACTTCAATCCTAGAGGGAGGCAAATTTGACCATGAGTAATGAAAGGAGAAAACCTTGCCACCTCCCCCCTTTGACCCCCAGCATTACAGAATGCACAACTGTAGCATCTTGGTATATCAAAAAGGGTGAAATACTTGAGGCACTCAGCCCCTTGGCAAATCCTGCCTGGGGATTTCAGGATGAATGACTTGTGTCTATGTTTACAGCCTTGCAGCAGAGTGCTCACTGTTTACTCTGGAATTAATCCAGGTCCATAAAACTAGTGATACATCAATCTAACAGATGTGCTTAAGTGACTCTGCATTATAAGGAGATCTGCTTTAGTTACAAAAACTCATTAACCAGTTTAGGATTATTTTGACAACCCAAATCTGTAATTTATCAGCCCCTACTGTACTAATTCCTGTTAGTGGACTGGTAGTCTCTAGTTCTAATGACTTCATCATTTCATTATTTGTCTTTTAAAAGTATTTAAACTAATAAAGGCAACAGAGTTGGAGAATAATGTCCTAGCCCTTGACATAAATCTAAATTACTCCTATAATATGTTGAAAACAGTTTAATTTGTGTTCATCTCATATTTACAAATTGCTGGAAGGTAAACAAAGTTCCTTGATCTTCAGGACACATGGATGAGCCCAAAGCAATGCTAATGCTGCTCTCTAAAGGACAAATAACACAGCAAATAAAATCCAGGTGTTGTTTAACAACTGCTAACACATTTGGCTTTAGAGGCTTTGTTAAGAGGTCACTGTCATTATCCACTTTTCCAATCAATATGTGAATTGCTTGCAACATAACTAGGAATATTTGAGTTGAAAGTTTCTGAAACATGTCAGAGCTATTTCAGAGAAGGTGGTATGAACAGCCACGTGCTAAATAGAAAAAAAAAAATCTATTTTAGAATGCTTTTTCTTCTTTTTCTATAATGTTGTGAAACCTCTACAATGTTGATCATAGAGAACTTCTTTCCTCAAAGCTAACACCACCACTGAACTGATAGCAGAAGGTAGAACTCTGGTGTCCTAAAGAGGGCACTGAAGTTTTTGCTCTCCAGTTTGAAAGGTCTCTGTGTGTGAACTTCTGTCCCAGCCAGAAAAGTCTCTGAGTGCATTTTTCATCCCATGTGAGTTTAGGGGCATGGCATGCAGACACCTCTCCACATACAGCTCAGTAACATTATAGACATTGTCTTAATCTCATTAATTTTTAAAAGGTAGAACCACAGCAGGTTTCATTACATGAAGTAACAAGGTGTCAGATGGAAGCAACTCTCCATAAAACAGCATGGTTTGGGGTTTCCCAAACTCTTAGGCTGTTTTTGACCAAAATCTAAATTTTAAGCATGATAAAACCTGAGGACACCTGAGCCCTTAATGTAAATATATGCATTTTGAAATGATACATCTTTGTAGTGAGTGGTCACGCTGTGCTGTTACTCTAACTATAATATTCCTGAAATGCCTTTACAAAGCCAGCTGGAAACCTTGACATTTCATCCATATTGTTATTTATATACATATTTACTGCTGCCACCTGCTTGCAACTTGGCTCACACCACAAAGCAGTACGTTTCCCTTGTTTCATTATACTTTGACATTTCACTAGAACTACAGAGCTGCCCATTTCTCAGTTTCAAATTGCTCTGCAGCCACTCTTGAATTATATTGGCTTAGTAATAGAATAAAGATCTTTCTCCATGGTAGCACTAACCTCTCCTTTCCATACCCAGATGGTACAAATTGCTGCTGGCATGTGTAACAATGCCAGCACAGCTTCTGCTGCCTAAATGAACCCCCATAAACCCCACAGAGCTAGATTAGATTAGGGAATTGAGAGGTGAGCAGCAGGGCTGGCCAGTGGGCTCGGCTGAACGAGATGAGGATTTGGTGCAGGCTGTGTGTGGCTGTGATGGAGCACTCACACTGCAATGCTCAGTCAGCCTCTTGCTAGGGAACAAAGCAAAATCAGCTAACAAAGTTAATAAACCTAATTTCACCATCAGCACCGCAACATGCACTTTTGCTATTATGTGTGGCAGACATCTTTTTGTGAAAATCCTTTTCTTTAGGATTTTCCCTTCTGAGAAGCTGAGAGGCCTCAGAAAAAAAATGTAAACAATGGTTATCTGCTGCTGTGGAATGCATCAGGTGGATTTTTTGATTGGGTCGTCTTGAATGTTTACAATTAATGGCCAACCACAGACCAGATAGCTTGAACTCTCTGTCTGAGCCAGAGATCTTTGTTACTCATTCTTTTCTATTCTTAGCTAGCTTCTGAAGAAACCTTCCCTTCATTTCTTTTTAGTAAAGTTATAACGTAATATATATATATATCATAAAATAATAAATCCAGCCTTCTAAACATGGAGTCAACATTCTCGTCTCTTCCCTCACCCAAGAACCCCTGTGACCACCGTCACAATTATGCAAACAGCTGAGTTGTTTGACAGCCCTGGTGCCTCACAAAAATGCCGCTTTCCAAGGAATCCCGCTGGAAGGAGCAGACACCCAGACTGCTCAAGTTCTCCTGATTGCTCTGCCTCGCTCAGACCACTCTGACACTTCTGAAGAAGGCTGGTCACTCCTATCCATACCCACAGACATCTAGAACATATCTGAATTTGCAGTTCAGGGCTGGCAGCTGAGTGTGGTGCAATGGGATGGAGGGAAGAGGCCCTGGGAGAGCCCTGAACCAGGCTGCTCTGCACAGCAGCTCACTCGGGCCAGCCTGCTTGACGGACAAAAATGTTCCTCTGTTGTCAGTCCAAGAGCTTGTCAGGAGCTGTTCAAAACCTACAAATGGAAATCTGCAGCCTGAAAGTCTTTACGTGTGACACGAATCTTCCATGGCTTCACCAAAGTTATGGTGCTTTGCATTTAACACAGCTAGAACACAGCCTAGCATACACATGTATAATTCATTTTAGGGAAAATCCTCTAGGTGTTCAGTATTTAAAAGACACTAAAGTTAAGGGGGAAATATATATATAAAAGAAAGATAACCAATATATTAAAAATTATTGTAAAACTACGGGCATTTGGCATTTGCATAAGCCACAGAAAAACTATTTAACATGTTTCTAAGATAAAACATCTGCTCTATTTGTAAACCCTGTCCCTATGAGGAGAACAGAGGAAGGCTTCTTGTGTAGCTAAAAGGCCAAATGTTACAAAATTACCGCAGTAAGGGACAAAAAGAAGGAATGTACTATAACTTTCCCAGCCCCTAAATTGACATGGCAATGGTAAGTTTTTCCTGCTGATTGAAAAGAAACTTCATCAAAAAATCCAAACCTAAGTTCATTTAGTGTTAGAGAGCAAAATGATACCTCAGGCTGCACCTTTAAATTAAACACAATGCACTAAGTAAATTATTTTTTAAATTGTTAAAATTAATTTAGGACTATGCTAAAATGATACATATGAAGCACTGATTTTTGCTGCTGTTCTGATGACAACCACATCTCAGGACAGAACAGGAAAAGGCAAAGACTGAACATTTCTCACAAGGCACAGGCAGGAAAACAAAACCCAAAAAACTCACATGACTGAAGAATACAATCTTCAGTTTGTAAACCTCATTTATGTCTTAGCTGGGAATGGGAAAATTCCCATTCATTAATTCAGCCTCATAATAAAGGCCAAATTTCAAAACACAGCTTTGTTTCTTGCTTCTGTTGAGGCCCTCAGAAGCAAAAGCCAATCATCATCTCTTCTGATAATTCAGCTTTATAAAAACTGCCAGGTGAGAGAAGAGGACTTGGTTGGAAAAATTTCAAGGGGGAAGTAATTATTGGGGGAACCACCAAGTAGGAGAGCTGAAACACCTTTTTTTTCCTTTGTTTTTTTTGCCTGTTACATCTTTGGAAGACACCAAGTGTGGTACTGAGTGACCTCCATAGACTGCCTGAGATCCCCTCTAATATTTTTATTCTTTTTCACTTTGGCTTGATGCTTCCCATGTTTAGGTTGTGCTTTTATTTTTCCTCCATTACAACTTCTGGCAATATTCTGCTCATTTGACAAAAGGAAAAAGAGTTCAGGGTTGTGTACCTGGGTTTAGTTCACATTTGACATCAGACACCGTAACGGGAAAGAATAACCCCGAACTTAGAAACTGAGTGTCAAGAATGCAGATGTATTTAGAAGGCTCCAGTTTGCACAAACACCTGTTTGTGTATTATTAATTAATATAGTATAATAATTAATATAGCGTTGATATAAATATCTCAGCCTGAGCTGCTGAAGATGATCAGGTACATCCCAGCTCACCAGGGACCAAACCTTCACCCACATCCTTCCTGGCTAAACCCCAGATGCTGGAAGCAGAAACAGCACGGATCTGCCCCAAAATGATCCCCACGGATCTCCCAGGGAATGCACAAACCCTCAGGAGCTCCATCCCCAGCCAGGGATGCAAACCTGCCTGCCGAGCACTCCAAGGCTCAGCTGGGGCAGGGGGAACCTCTCAGCTCCGCCTCGGAATCCAAGAATGCGAAACTGAGCAACAACGCAACTGCAGGCGCGGTTTCAAAGCTGCTTCTCCTCTTCAATCAGCCCCTCCAAAAGCAGGTCTAATGGGAATGATGGATTATTTTCCCTTGAATTGTGCCTCCAGTCCCTGTCCTTCAGAGCAGATGACACTGTGCTCCCCAGAGAATGGGGGAACGCTTCCCAGTGCTTGTGATCCTGCTCTTGGGGCTGGCTGGGAGCAGCGCTTGAAATCACCAAGAAAAATCACATTAATCAAAATTAGCAACAGCAGCTGATTATTTCAGCCTTCTTCAGAAATGACCTGACCAGCAGAAAACCTGACTTCATGTTTTGCTTTTATCTAGAAGAATTTCCTTGTGTCTTTGAAGAGAGTTAAATGCTTCTGTGATGACACCTCTCTCCCCCTGCTGTTTTGCTTTTGAGCCAGAGAAAATTTAAGAGAACTTTATTCCCATGAAACTTTTCAAATATTGACTTGGAGACAGAGCTGAAATTCTAAATTTTAAAATGAAGGGCAGACTTTCTCTTCAGTCAAAGTTGTTATATTATCCATCTGAATCAATAAGAGAGCATTTTTTGCACATCTCCTAAATTCTTTTCCTGTTTATAGAACCGCATATCTGTGGCAAATTCAGCAGAAATTACTTGGTTTAATTTCTAGCTGTAAGAAAAACAAATGCAGACACAGCAGGAGGCAAGGAGGGAAGAGCTGTGATAAAATAGGTTGAAGACTTGCAAAGAACTCAGGATATCTGAGAAAGAACAGTTAAGCAGTATGATGTAACCTCTTACAAAAGTGGAAAAATAGGTTTGGAACTCTGCTATTTGATTTAGCTCCAAAACGCAATAGTGAGAGCAGAAGTTTTACACCATTTACTAAAACCCTAGAGTGAAATATTGCTACTCTTTATACAAAGTTCATGAAACAAAGTTCACTAGAACCTTGATGTGAAAAATTCTGGAGTGCTCTGGATATTACACAAAGAAAACACAAAACATTGCTAAAACTAGAATGAATCAATTTGAAATTTTGATTTAGATGCTCATCATCTCATTTGATTCACAGATCTGTCATTTCTGGTTGATGCCACAGCAGATGTATTTTAAGGAGGTCACTTTACCTGCATTGACACAGTATCTACACAATATCTACATCTATTAAAGGTGGTTTTAGTTAAGAACAGCCTTTACAAGTATATTGACTCATTTTCTCTTCTGTAATACCACACACGTGTGTTACCATATTCTGAGATCCTCCCCACTACTTTGACAAGCCATTTTAGTAATTTTCTGCAGTTTTTGCTCATGTGAACATACTATTTCCTCATCCTATTTACCTTTTAAAGACCAAGTAGAAGAAAAAGAAATAAGTGAGAATTAGATTAGGAAAAAAAAAGAAACAAAACCAATATATGCATGGGAGAAATAAGAAGTAGCAGCAGGAAAAATAGAGGATGAAATTAAAACACAGGAAAAGAAAATGTTGTACATTATATAGTAAGTCTTGGCTTCATTTACCATGACTTTGCATTTCAATTAAATACCATGGAGACATGAATATATATTAAAGAGGATAATCTTGGAATTACCTGATGAATGCACTTCTGCTATTTATACTTATAAAAAATGAGAAGATGGTAATGCAATTGTTAATCAGTTGCTCAACTTTAAGGAGAAAAATAATTTTAAAGGAATTATATCTTAGTTAATTCTTTTAATTTTTATTCCCACTGAAGTAGTCTTTATTTTAACTTTCCAAAACTTCAACAATATGTATTTATCTTCCTTCCACCATATAATTTAAAAGAAAATTATATAAAAGAGAACTAGTCAAATTGCACTTGAGGAACAATGTAAGATGTTAATTCATCTTAGAAACATCACTTTTCAAAGAAAATTTGTTTTCCCTACACTTCTCAGATAATATTTAATAATAATATACAAATAAATGGAAACAAAACTTTCAAGCAGTTAAACTTTCACACTGTAGCCTGAATGTCAAAAGTTGATGTGAAATTCAGTAAAGGAGGTTAAACCACATTTTTCTAACCACCTAATCTTGTTGGATAAGTCAAACCTAAGAAATACTTTTTTATATAGTTCTTAATAGTAATAATAGACATAATGGGAAGATCAAAAAGACAATCTTAAATTTGAAAGAACGTCAAAAGTGCTCTATTTTCAAGAGCCAACAAACTGCTAGGAGAACACAATGAGAAATCCATGTTTAGACTACCAGGACAAGGCATAGAACACAGAAACATCAAATGCTGAATGAGTTTTTTGCTCCATCTGTGCATCAGAACAAACACAAGATGATCCCTGCAGGCCTGACTGGAAGTGACCACATCTGGCTGCAAACACCACCTTTCCCAGCTCAGTAACGCCAGTGAGAGGAGCTTGGAGAAGGCATCACCTCCTGGCCATCAGGGCCCTGCTCCTGACAAGCCAACCCTTCCCTGGCCGTGCTCACCCCTCATTTCTGCAGCTTTGTCAGCACAAGCAGCACGTGGCACGTCTTCTATTAGCAATCGAGCCCTACAATCCCTATTGACAAGACGGACAACAATCCGCTCTCGTAAAAGATTCATGACACAACTTTGCACTCTCTACTGCTTGCTTTCTCATAAAGCCAGTGCAAATCCCATCAAAAATTTAGCAGAACCCCTGCCTCATCTGTTTAGGCCTGAAGCTAGTTGCAGGGACAACTCATTAGGGACAAGCTCATTAAAACCAGCCCTGGAGCAAAAGCAGTTTGCAAGTCTCCTCATTTTTATTCACTTTCACCTAGCCATTGCAGCTCCTTGTGCTTCCCAGATACAGAGCTTCTAATGATAAGCAAGGCTGTTTCCAAACTCATGCTGCACCAAATGCAGCTCCTTCTGTGCTCCAAAGCTAAGAGAGTCCTGTTCGTTTGTAGGGCTTAGATGGTTCTGTGTGGAAAGGCAGCGTCAGGAAACCCAGAGGATTCTCTTCTGAGCACATTAGCAAAAGGAACTGTGAGTAACTATCAAACACACACTAAAATCCAAAGAGAAATGAAGATGTGCAGAGCTAACAGCAGCAGATACACACGCCCTAGGGTTCAGTCACATGAGAGTGCATTTAGTATTTCATTTGACGGTTTTAGCACCTTTTAGTAGCTAAGATAAGCACGAATAAAAAAACATTATCTTTTAAAATAAAAAAAAAGGATGGGGGAAAAATCATCAGAAAATATTTCCTTTTTCCTTAATAATAAAAAAATTTTAGATAAAGTCAGGGGGTTGGAGGTTGCTTACCTCCTCTATCATTTTCAAAAGTTACTTTTGCCATGAGCACCAGCTGGACAACCTCGCTAATATCTTCCGAATTAGATGTCTACATTTAGGTATGGTAACAAGTAGCCCAGTTTAAAATACAACAGTATTTGCAAATCATGTTTGTCTATGGTTATTTCCACCTAGTTCTGAAGACTGGTGATCCTGGGGGGATTGCAGAGCTTCTTTACCTCTGTCACATACAAAGAGAACGGCAAATGTCTGCCAGGATGGATTTCCACTCCTCGAGACCTGTGATAACAAAAGCTGAGTCCTGCACAGGACAATGTGTGCACCAGGAGAAGGAAAAAGCTCATGGAGAACCAGCCTCGAATGTAATTTGCTAAAAATGGTCTTAGAAGAGCTTAATTCTAGCAAAAGTTGCTGCCATGTGCATGGTGCAGCTGTTCAGACACAGATCCATGCCCAGACATGCATCAGAGGAGTGCCTGACTGAATTTGGGGGAGCAAAGATCTGCCAGCATGGCAAGTGTGTTCCAACAATTCCACACATCAGCTTGGAAAACCAACCAAATTCCACTTGCTCATTTGTGCAGAAAGAACAAGAATGTAACCAAGAGTCCAAGAGAAGCAAAGCAGCCCCTCATCCCACTGCAATCCCATTGAATGGTTTTCATTTACATTTTTGCAAGCGTGCTAATATTCAATAATGTATTTTCACCTTGCCTGCACTTTATACACAGCACTACAAACAGGATATTTTCTTATTCTTGCCAAGTTCATTCTGTGCTGAGCTTATGATGGTGTGTAACAATCTCATTGACAGTCTTCAGCCCATCACCCAAGGCAGCACATCATCAAGGCTGCAGCATTTTTCAAAGTCAAAATAAAATTAAAAAAAAAAAAAGATTATTTTGCTTTCCTTACTTCTGTCCAACTACGCAGCCAGAGTCAAAAGTATTTATTTAATGTGGAAGAATTAATTATTTGGAAGATCACAGGCCAAAACTGTCAAAGACTATAAAACCTGACATGCACAACCATTCCTAACAAAAAAAAAAAAAATAATGCCATGAAAACTGTTGCACCGATATAATTACTCTGCACTCTGTCAAGTGCCATGAGCACACAGCACCTCAAGACACGCAGGTAAACTGATGGGGTGTGAAGTTTGTTTCATGCAAAGCCCTTTCCTGGCTGCTCAAGACACAGCATCACTTACCCAGCATCAACACAAACCAACAGCCCTGCACACAATTCTGAGCTCTGAGTTAAACAAATCAACATCACTTTGCACCAAAAGGGAGTAGGACCATTCATTGGGTAGTTCAAGGAGCAGCTTAGACAACAGGAAAGCACAATTCCCCTTTCTGATTGCTTTTTTAGAGAAAAAGTGGCTGTCTCTCCATTCAACAGTCTGCAGTGGGGGCTTTAAGTCATTTACATGCTTGAGTAAGAGGCACCCACACATTAAAATAAAGTCTTAGTCAGAAACATTATTAACCATATTTTCTACAGTCTCCTCTGCTTCACTGTGCACAGGATGAAAGCTGAAACACCATTAATGCAATCCAAGTAATGAAATCAACTTTTCTGAAAAATGAGAACTTCCAGAGCAAGCTACTTAAATTTAAAATTAAACAAGCTTTACCAAAGAAAAAAACCCAGACCACTTTATCTAATCCACTGTGCAAGTTTCCAGCATTTTGAAAACATTAAAAGGGCCATGCTTATTTTTTCTATTATTTTCTTGTGTCTCCATTAAAAATGTACCTGAAGGCTGCAATCCTACAAGTCTCATAAAACCAACTGCAGATATGGAAACTTCATAAGACATGAATTTGTAAAGAAGACAATGGCAATACAAATGCATTTAGAGTGAGAATAACAATGTTACTTTTGTCCTTTAAAAACCAATAAAATTTATCAAAAAAGCAGCTTAGCAACACAACTGAAATTCAAAAGCTTTGAAATATAAATAAATATGCATTTAATAACACTAGCTTTTTGATTCTCAGGCAAATATTGTAAAACTTTATGTAATCTTTCTAGCAGCTTTTCAAAGCCACCTTAGATATAATTCTGCTTTTAAATTTAACTATAAAGTGTGAGAGGAGTGGAATACGACTCTTTGCCACATTAGCTCTACTTTTATTTTTCTCAACTATTTTCGTAGAAAAACAAGTGATTTCTCAGCTTCTATGTAAACCATAAAATATGAGCAACTTCAGTGTAGAGCACTTAGAAAGGATGTGAATGCATCGTATATGTCACTTACTGTGTGGGGGAAAATCCGAAAACAAATAGCTCTGATAAGGTTTCATTACTGCAAAACTGAGTGTTAACAGCATAATATCAATAAAACTGAAAGATGCAAATAGGTAATTTGGATTAAGCATTTGGATTACTTGTCATTAGTTATTAAGTCTTGCTCCAAATGAACTGGCTCTAAGGCACTAACATATTTGCAAACACCGTGGCTCCTTTTCCTGACAGAAGTGAAAACACACCAATGCCATTAGAGATGAATTTAGTGTGGGTCCTCCAAGCAAAAACGCAATGGCTTCATTGAGCTTCATTACTAACACAACTTTCCCTCATTAAAAATTCCAAACAAACAGGTGTTTCGCACTAGGTCTACTTCTGAAATTACTTTCTTTTTATTCCCAGGGATACATCAAGAGCTGGGGGAGAATTCATGCAGTATAGATCAGTCAGGCATTGACAGCACATCACACTCTGACAAGCTGCTTGGCTCTGTTTAAAGTCTAAGTTAGGCCTTGGCCCATCAAGGCCATGGCTATTGAATTATTGACAGCCTCTCACTGTGGTGCAAAGGGAAAGAGTGCTGCAGCCCCAGCTCAGCAAAGATGAAATGGAAGCCCTCTCTGAAGCTTACTTTAGCACGTTAAAGGAGTTTTAATGGTCTTGTTTAAAATTCAGTAAGAGAATATATTACGCTGATTATATTTTCACCGGCTAAACAAGAAGTTTGGGATGCTGTGGATATTATAAATGAAAACTACACAAAGTATAAACTTGATCTACGCCAAGAAGCTGGCTTCTGCTGAATCCCAAACTCACACCAAATCAGGCTTTACATGCCTGACAATTTTCACCATTCTGTGCTGTTACACCTGGTGCAATCAAGGGTAAACAGTAATATGGAAGTTCTTCATCAATATCCCAAACACAGGCTGGCTTTTATAATAATTCATTTCTGCTCACACCATTAAATCTGCAAGCCAGTGCAATGGCCAGTCCATGTTTCCACCCGTATTTCCAGTTTGCCAACCCCAATAATTCTCTCTCTTTTCCTTTCTAGTTACCAGAAGTGAACCAAGGGACGTCAGTAAGGAACTGATCACCCCAAGCTTGGTTTATTTGTTTGTTTGTTTGTTTTTCCAGCAGAACTCTTCTGCAGGGTAAACCACCATTCCTCCACAACCAGCTGATTAATATTAACAATCCTCATATTCTTACATAATTTCTTTTCTTCTTCAAATTTATACCTGCCAAGCTTTACTTGCATTTTAATAGCTGATGTCAGACAAGCAACAAGCAGAAAGTTCCATCTCAGGACTATAATTTTAAATACAATGAGACTCACATCAACTGTCTCACAGACACACGGAAAATTATTCCACGTGGACTTCTAAAGTGCATCCTAAAAGCTTCAAAGAATGAGGAGGTTTTTTTAAAGAATTTAAAATGATGCTCAGGGAGGGGGGAGGTGGGAGGGTGTTAAGCAATTTGTCTAATGTGACCCCATACTCATTTTTCCAACATCACTTCCAATATGCTGCCTCCTGTCAAATCAACAAAGAGAGCCAAACAGCACATCTAAATTTGTGTTCATTTGCCTTCTGCAGGATTATCTTTGCCACGTCAAGCATTATAAGTAAATCAAAGATGCTTCTCAGGGGCTGTAAGAGTGGGGCTAATCTCCAGACAAATATTTAGAAGGCAGCTTAGCTTGTTCTGGCTTTAATCGTTTCCAACTGATTTGACTTTTTCTAATTACAGCCTTTATGTTATAAAAGCCATTTTTATGTTGCTGAAGAGCAGTTTCACTGCAAATACATGAAATTTTGCTGAGTTTCTGTTCCCATGTTGATTATGGAAATGGGACTCTACAGCTTTCCTCTAATTAGAAAAAACACACTTCACACAGCATCAACAATTTTTAACATTAATAACAGAGTGACAGTGTCCTTTTGTGTGTCTTTAAGTAACATCTCAAAATATGACACCACAAAGCCACCACATCCCACTTGAGTATCATACCAGCAGCAATTTTCACATTTTTGCATATTATATTTATTCAAACACAGAACAGCATCTTTGAAGAAGCTGTTTAGTAATTGAACCTAACAGAATAAGATAATTAAACTTCTGGATAGTCTGTGTTGAGGTGCTTTCCAAACCCATGAACTTGAAAAATTCAAACACTCCCACACAAAGCAAATTATACATCTCCTTTGACAAATCAGCCACCATGGCCACCTATTACTTTTAGTATTTCCTTGCCTTCCTATCATTCCCCATAATGAACAGCTGAGATAATGTAGTTTTGCTTTTTTTGCATCAACTCACAGACATTTCTGGCTGTTTAATGGAAATTAACCCAAATGCTGGGAACAACAGGAATCAAGGCAGAGGAGCCACAGAACACATAAGTCCATTCCAAATTCCTAAGGAATGTTTTCCTAGAGCAGGAAAAAGCTTTCCATTTACAGTCAAAGCTGAGCCCAGAAAAGCAGTTTTGATGAAATATAAATAAGGAATGTGATAATGCAGATTATTTCTGCCATGACTTGATGCAACAGACAACTCTGAACACTGCAAACTTCCTATCTCTGTGCAGAAAGAATCAACAATAATATTGTGATAGAATGAGAAAAACAAAAAGAGGATTAAAGGACTAAAAGTTGATATGATTTTATTAGGTATAGGAAAGCTGCTATAGGGGTAAAATCTGAAGGAAAAGGCATCTCTGAAGTTTCCACATTGGAGACATATGCTTAAAAATATGCACACATCACTTCCAATACTGAGTGTGGTCGGAGGAAACTGCTGCAGGATAAAAGAGAACGCCAGGCAGAGCTGAGTTCCAGGAGGCATTTACAGCCTGACCTCTCCATGAAATAAGAGCTAGCACTACCACAGAATCTTGCATAGTGCTGTGACAACAATGTCTCCAAGTTGCTTTCCTTTCTCTGAAAAATTTAGACTTGCTGACACAATCCTGTGAGGTGTCAACAAAAAGCATTTATATGTCCCCATTTGCTAGAATGGAGGGCATCAATTACTCAGGCATCAAGTTTGACTGCTTTATTATTCTGGAGACTTGTACCATAATAGCTTGTTATCCTTTTTGTAAAAATTAAAACTGTACTATTAATAACTCTTTGACAAGGCTTCAGATCTCAATTACATTAATAATAAATTCCTGGCTTTATGTGTGAGCTCCTCATCTTTTTCATCCATTACGAGACTCTGTAAAATTGGCAAAGAAACTAGAAAGAAAGCTAAACTACATGATATTCCTCAAAAAGAACTTTCTAGCCTCCTACTCTGTTCAGTTTGCACATGTCCCAAGATGAGCAAGTACTCTGCACATTGAGTAACCCTTGTTGGTGTTATCTGAAGTTCTGGAAAGTCAGAAGAACCTGAAGAAAAGCACGCAGAGAAGCAGCTGGGAGCAGAGGCTCTGTTGTTGTGTCTGCAGTTGATCCTGGGTTTGTGATTTAGAGCAAGCAGGCAGGGGTGGCTCCAGCACAGAAATGGAATGAGCTATTTGTGTTCCAGTGCACTCACTCCTGAGCCACACAACCTCCTGTGGGTGCTGCCCAGAGCCCCCTGAGAGCCTCTGTGCTCCAGACTGAGTGCCAGCCAGGTACCAGAGCACTGGGGATGGCAGACAGCCAGGAGCCTCCTCCTAACACTGCACAGACCCAATAAAAGGGTCAGGTTTGTTGGCTTTTCTTTGGTTGTTTTTGGTTTTGTTTTTTTCCTGAACTGCACATCTTCCCTTCATTGTCCATTTTAACACTTAAATAACATATTACATTGATAATCCTGTAGGTCTAGGGTGGAAACATTGAGGAACATGTGTATATATATACATGTTATAAACATTATATATATGTTTTTTATATATATATACATATATATATATGTTTTATAGATATATACATGTTATAAACACATATATATGTTTATGTATATATAAATGTTTTATATATATGTACATGTTATAAACATATATATACACACACATGTTAGAAACATGACTACTCCATTACTTGAAATATCCTCCATTGGGCATGTTTTACACCACTTCTCAAAGACTGTACAGGGTCTGTTTGCAAACCAAATTAATTTTGGTTTTGACCAACACATTTCTCATGGGGCTGACTATTCAAGACACTGCAGTCACACCCATCAAAGAAGCAAACACTCTATCAGTCTTACAGCTGTCCAAATTACAGCCCCAAAGTCCTGCCACCTTCAGTTAACCCCCAAAAGATAAGGCAGAATAATCTTTGCCTGCAGCTGTCACACTTGAATCTCTAAAAGTTACCACAATCTAAATAATGACCACAAAAAAAATCTCAGGAAAGGACCAAAACTGATGCAAATGGCAGCAACCCAAAACCTTTTGCTGCTCTACAGAAAGAAGCATATATAATATTAGAATCAGTGAAACCAAGTCACTTTTCCAAGGCATTAAAGACAAGACAAGCATTTTCAGAGGTGATTATCTTCCACTTGGATATCCCAGTACAATCTGGTGTTTTCTATTGCTGTGAGGAAATAGACTCACCGCTGTGAGGAAATTGAGGTCTTGATGTGTCTGGGAACCGAGCTATTAGCAGAGCCATGCTGACTGTATAAACTTTTTGGGTTTTTAAACCAGTTCTTCCTAAGGTAATCCCTCCTTAACAATACAGTTTGTTTGTTTGGGACTTTTTATTTTAGTAAATATATGTTTTCCCTCCCAATCTAAAACATCAAAGAGCCAACATGTCAGGTGTCTGCCTGTCAGGGATTGTCATACAGGACAAGTTTGTTTTTAGTGAACTCTGCACCTTACATATATAGAAAGAGTCATAAAAAAGCATTCAGATACTTTTACAGAAATAACCTTGCAAGGAGCAGAGAGGCTGAAGTTGATAAACAGTTACACATTTTAAAAGAAAAAAAACCTTCCAGATGTAGTGCAGATATTCCATCTTATAGCTTACATCAGCATCTCTCTGCAGAGGATTGAGAGAAAATCTTAGCAAAAGGTACATTATCTCTCATCTACTTATTACTTGGCCTATTCTCCTGAAGAGGAATCATTGACCCAAGAAAAAAATAAATGCTCTCAAATATTGGCAATGGGGAGGCCAGAATTGTACATTAAAGAACTATTTCCCACAAAAAAAAAAAACCCAAAATATAAATTCTACGTAGTTTTTAAGCTATACCATAAAATTCAAACATTAAAAGTATCCTTGACACTCTGTAGAAGTTTTTCATTAACCTAAATAATGTTTTGGAGTCAATCAGTCATCAGAATAACTTCTGCTTTAAACTGTCAATATTGCTTGCTTATATAGGATTTTGTTTTGTTTTTGTATATACTAACTTCTGTAAGCTAACTATAGATAATTTCAGGAACAAAAAAAAAGGAATTAAATAATGTACCATATTCTGCATCCTGACACGTTCAAAAAGAAAAAAAAGAAAAAAGGAAAAAAACAAGGGAAAAAAAAGTAAACTTTAATGTTATTGAGGAAAAAGAAAACCCAACAAAGAAACACAACTTCAGACATTTAAAAAGAAAGCTATAATGCATTCTACTCTAAACAATTCTTATGCCAATAGCGGGATAAGAAATCTTCAAGGTTGAGGCTCCATTTCCATAGCATCAGCCACATATTTGCTGTTTAATTAAGAAAGAACTCACAATGTCCTACACAGGACATGCAAAGTTCCAAATGCAGCTCTGAGCTGTCCTGATTTGAATATAAATAAATGAGCATTTTTAAATATTCTGTATGGTCAGAGGGAACATAAAAACATTCTTGAACATACGCAGTAACTTTTTTTACTTATTTTCCTTCTTTCCTTCCTCCACTATTGCCATGACTCACTGATGAGCTTGCAGGAGGGGCTGTTCCCAAAATGGTGCCAGTCCTGCCTCTCTCACAGGTACCCCCAAACCTGCACAGGAACAGGGGTGAACAAGGCTGGGGTTTGGCTCTGGCCAAATTAACCTGCAATAAATTGGTCACCTGCACCACGATGAGTTTCCTGACTGGTTCAGTGAGCACTGCACAAACACGCACACAGGCTCGAGGAAGGGCAGGACATCCCCATTCCTTGCACAGTTCCCTTATTTCCCCTGGGATGTGGGTGAGGATGCAGCCACATTTTTCCACTCTCCAGCAGAAGCAGCCTAAGAAGAGACTAATGGGAGGTACAGAAGAAGAAGATTCTATCAGCCCGTTACTGATTGTCCTCTGGAGAGTGCAGACAGCACAAGTGCTAGAAATGCTTTGGGCTTTTAATTTTTAATACATGCTCAAAAAAAAAAAAAAAAGGGGGAAGTTCTCTAGGAGTTTATTGTAAAAGTACCACAAGAGCAGTCAAAATATGGTTGCTCAGTTCTATCACTTGTGGAACCACTGAAAACTGTGCTAGCATGAAAATTACAGGCCTGACTCCACTGAAGGACAGCCTGGGCCCCAATAACACCACTGCTCATTGCACTGCAATTTTTAAAAGCTTTTTCTCAGAAATGAAACTCTGAAACTACCTGCCAACCAGGTCTCTTTAGATACACTAAAGCCTGGCCTCCAAAGGAGAAAGGAGCACAAGAAACACCAAAGGTCACTGTTTGATGCTCCATGTCTGTATTACACACCATACTTCACTACAATACAATTCAATTTTACTCTTAGAGACCAAACCGAATTTATTGCTGTGGAAATTGCCAAAGCAGACCTCTCCCAATCCTCTCCTATTTACTAGTTTTCTCTTTTTTTTTTTTAACTACAGACTGTGAAAGCAGGACATGCCCATGGTATTTAACCATTTAACCATTTGCGTTGCCCATTGTGAGGCGGGGAGGCGCACTCTGAAGGCAGCAGAACATCAGTGTGCTAACAGGGTTCCATCCAAGAGAGGGAAAAGGTCCTGCACATCAATGCCAGGGCTCAGGGGGCTGGAAACAGAGCTGGGCTTGGCTCTGGGCACAGGGAGATGCCCCTGAGATCCCCGCACACACCTGGGATTTCCTTCCAGAGCCAAGTTTTCATCCTGGCAGCCTCACAACGAGTCCTGAGCATTTCCCTGCGAGTAGAATCCACTTGCAGCCCCAGCCAGAATGTGGGATACCCTCAGCATTCCCCCAGGAGGAAACCTGGGCTGCTTTACAGGGAGCAGGGCATTTGTAGGAGTCAAGGTAGGGCTTTGAGGATGAAAGAACAAAATCCTGCAATGGCAAATTTTGTAATTAATCTTTGGGAAAACTGGAAGCTGTTAATATAATGACATCTGAACCCATTCAGATTTCATCCATCTCACACTATTTATTTTTTTTTTTCACCTTTACCCATCATTAACAGTCTGGCTCCTTCAGGGCAGCAATTTTGTACCCTTCCACATCTATGCAGACTTTGCAAATTTCTAGCCTGCAATCACCAATTAAACACTGTTCTACTTTGCCACAACTGCCCATTGCCTCAAGCCTTCTAAAAAAAGAAAAGATGGAAAGAGAAGAAGTTGAACGAAGTTACAAAGTCTGTTGACATGACATAGAAATCTACTTTTTAGATAAATCTTTAAGTTTTAAAAATACAAAAATAATGCTTTCCCCTATCATAGTTATGAGCTAATGATCTAAAATAAGTTTTGCCTACATAACTGCACAAATCTAAAATTCCAGCTACTTCCACAGCACCTCAGAAAAATCAGAGAGGCTCCATTTTCTATAAAAATGGCACAAAACAACAGGAAACAAAGGTTATTTTTCAGAGTCTCTAAAAATAATGACTTGGCAGTATTTCGCCCTAAAACTAAAGCACATTAACTACTTAAATAAACAAAATTGACTTAAAAAACCTGGACATTGAGCAGTCCTACAGACAGATGCCCTGCCAGTTCTCAGTGATGTGTAGCCAAAGAAGCTACATCTATTTCCTATGTTCTGCATCCAGTACCTTCAAAAAGCATGAAACCCAATGCAGATATAGTTCTGAGAGGCCTTTATTATTATTATTATTATTATTATCATTATTATTATTGTTTTGTTTATGGTTTTATAATACCAAAAAGCTCATCAGCTTCTATATAATAGAATTTATGATATTTTTTAATGTGTAGTATTTGCCACATAAAGAAAAATCCCAAATGAATGTACAAGAGAAAACAGTCTATCCATGCCTTCCATTTCCAAGAAAAGACAAATGATGGGTGTTATTGTTTGGTTCCCTCATAAAAAAATTATGGGATACATTTTTGCAGCCATATTAAAAATGAGAAACACAATGTACAATTGAAGACAAAATGTAACAACCAAAGAATAACAGGGTTCCTCAACAAAATATTTCCTGCAAAATGGGTTCTGTAACAGAATTCAGGTACATGTAGGATTCCCTCATGGATCCAGTCCCCTTCCAAAGGATTTTCCAAAGGTGGGAAGTTTTGGACTGGAACACCTCATAATGGGAAGTTTTCCTATGTAGCTGACAGCTCCAGCAGGACAACAGTAATATGACATAAGAAAAACAAGGAGCAGGAATTCTGGAGTGACCTGGTTCAGGCTTTGTTCCTGCCCTGTCTGCTTTGGCCAGCAAAATGAAAATGGGCACATAACGCAGGCCCCAGGATTTCCAGAATTTGTATTTCTCTCAAAAAACCCCAAGCAAACAAACAACACCAAACAAAAAACAGAGCAAACCAATGCTTTTTGTTTTGGGAGAAAATATGTCTCAAGTCTTATCAACATACATGACAGACCTGTGGCATCTTCAGAAATGGACGCATTTTACAATTCCAGGATATATGCCATTTATTTATCTATATGTATGCATTTCAAAGGAAATTATCTCTCAACAGCCTGAAAGCAGAAAACTTTGTCCAGTTCTGTTTGTTCTTGTCCTGCAGGATCTAATTAGATCATTAATTGTCATTACAGGTGACATTTTTGAGGTGTCTGTGTCTCTCAGTGGGATGAGCTGGCTGATCCTGAGCCCTCACACAATCAGTGTGTGTTTTCCTATATTTTAGCAGTCCACTTCAAATTGTTAATACATGCTAAAATAACTTGCTCACATTATATTCCCTAAAGTCTATAAAGAAAATATATTCATTCAGGTATTCCTGAAACACACCTTTATCATCAACAAAGTAAACCTCAAGAATAGAAAGGAGATAAGGAACTTTAAATTAGAGCAGTTGGACATTTTTCATATTGTATGCCACTACAGAATTCTTTTAAAATCCATTCCTATAGTGTCCTTAGAATAATATTAAACAATGAACACCTCCTTCAATAGAGTAGCAAAGTATAAAACAGTGTACCATGTAAAACAAAACATACAAAAGCAAAGAATGCAGGTTTCAGGGTGAAGATTTTCTATCATACTAAGAAATTAATTAACCCGAATCTAATCCTTGATATGTTTTAGAAGGGGGTCAAAATAATAAGTAGTAAATATTTAGAAACTTTCACTGAGGCCCTTCATATTCTCCTTCTTGTACATACTACTTCGAAAAGTTAACCCTCGATTTCACTGGTGGCTGTTCTCGCTTGTAAATGCATCCATTATCACTTCAAAAGTATGGCATCAGTTACCTGTCAGCAGGCTTGCAATTAAAGTAATGTTTAGAGAAAGTGGAGTCTGCTTGTCTATTGATGCAGGGCGACAATTGTCTGTGATTTTAATCGGGGTTACATGCATGTGCTGATAAAAGATGAGACCTGTTAGTGTCATTATTTTGCTTTTATCTTTAGGTATGCTGCTTTTTGTTTTTTTTTTTTTTTTTTTTTTTTTTTTTTTTTTTTTGTTCTCTGCTATTAAAAATGCTCGTTGCGATGTTTTAAAAGGAATCCCAAGCCGCATTAAAACAGCGCTGGAAGCTGCACTCTGCCACTAGATAAAAGGGGCTCTAATGCGTTAGGAGGTGTGGAGTTAATAGGAAAACAGCTTTGATTCAGTAGCCTCCGCCTGACGTGCCACTACAACAGAAGTAAAAAGGCAGTGGGCAACTCCCCTCTAATCACCTCCTGTTAGCTGCAACTATAGGCAAATTGCTGGTGAGGATTAAGTGGGGAGACTATCACAGGATCAGTGTCAAGCAGAAAAAAGAGTCAATTTGTGAGCAATCATGACTCCCTAATCACTTCTCTAAGAGCTTTAGGAATTACTAACAGTAGTCTTTAGAAGCCTGGACACTTCATAAGCACCGACCTAACAGAGATAAGGAATGGCTTTTGACCACAATGGGTATGATTACCACAGATGGAACAGTTAGGGATAGAGATAATAAAATAAATGATGGCTGCAAAATACCGAATTTGCCTTCACCTACACTGTACATCTTGAGATGACTGAGATTATGATATATGTGTGTCAACGTTGTGACTGCAAGCTGAGATAAGCTGAGGCTTGTATGGTTTGGAGGCAGCATTAGAACAAATCTGTCAGCAACAATGAGAAGAAAATGCCGTGCCATTGCAATACTGTTCCACCTATGAGCAGTGGAGGAGATTCTACCCAGAAAGTGTTTTCCAGCAGTTCCTACACAGTTATTCCCTGTCGATTTTTTTATTCCCAGATATTTTTACTTGTAGTAAAAAATACAAATAAAATGAACAACGCAAACACCTGCTATTTAATTTGGAGACAATCTTATTGATATTGACTTCCATTTTTTAATGTATCATAACCTTCCATTAGATTATAAAATTCAATAAAAAACACAAGCACTAGCTTTGTAACACCTGACAGATCTATAATTTTAGGGGTCTAAAAATCAACATGCCCAATAAGCGCTACCATTTTAGAGATTACAAAGTTTATTCTGCCTTTGTAGTCTGAGTTGCAAAGCGATGGGCTCGACTGCCCAATCAAAAATTACTTTTCTTGCTATTGTTTTACATGACATAATCCCTCAGCATCAAAAAGAAGAAAATAAATGATTATTTAACCGTGCTGCAAAAGAAGTACAGCATAAGACATTGTTCAGAGTAAGGCATTACTTGATCCAGCACATCAGGCTATTGCTCACCGAGAGTAGATGGAAATGTATAGCACATGCAAATGTCAGAATGAGACCTGACTCACAAACACAGTTATTGTTTACATGGTTAAACGTGTTTCAGCCATAGAAAGGAGCAGTTGTAATAAAATCAAAAACAGTTCTTGAGAAATAAAATGTCTTATCATTGATTCTCTGCTCAGAACAAGCCCCAGCAGTTGCAGTGCTTTTGTTGCACTGTAAGCCAAAGTGTTCATGCACATCAAGGCTTGCTGCCACCAACATTAATATAAAGAAAAGGGATAAAACACAATTAGGGTGCAGCAATCAATCAATGCCAATTCC